>NW_011889158.1:111600-112960 GCF_000151845.1 Pteropus vampyrus
ACAGTGACGTACAGAACACTCCCACGGTCCTAAACACCCGCTCGCCACTCCGCAGCAGCCACGGGGCTTCTCGCCGTCTGCACAGTTGCGGCCTGTGCGGAACGCGGTGCCGTGCGAAGGCTGCAGCGAGCAGCCTCCTCAGACTGGCTCCTGTCACTTCGTCATGTGCCTCGCAGCTTCCTCCGGGTCTTCTCACGGCTTCAGAGCTCACTTCCTTTCAGGGCTGAATAATCTCTGCTGCTTCGGTGGACCAGTTTGTTTATGTCACTCTGCGGAGCTGGTAACTCATCCGCTCTTATTGTCAAATAGTACCCCATCGCATGGCTGTCCCTGTGGAAACGTCCTGGATATCCATGACCACTTTTGTTCCCTCCAAACTTTGTAATTATGTTAATTTCCATGGCAAAAATTACTCAGATATGGTCACTGATTTGCTTTGCATCTCTGTATCAACTCAGGAAAAAGCAGAGACCATTTTGGCCGCCTCTAATTTTAGGAAGGCATGAGCAAACATCCGTGTCGAGGTGTGTGTGGGGATGGACGTCTGCAGCTGTCCCAGATCACCCGCACGGCAGCGACCAGGCAGGGCGAGAAGAAGCCCTCTTGAGGTTCTTATAAAGGCACCGATCTCATTCAAGGGGGCTCTGCCCTTGAGACTTCATTTAATCCTTGATCACCTCCCAAGGATGCCACTGATATCACCCTAGTGGGCAGTCAGGTTTCCACATATGGATTCTGGGGGAACACAAATATTCAGGCCACAACAGCGAGATTCTGGATAAAGTGATGAGAGAACGCACCTTTGCTGAGGATCAGCTGGGGTGGGGGGGTCAGGAGGACCCCAAGTTTCAGCCAAAGCAACTGAAAAGTGGAGCTATTTCAAAGATACCTTTGGAGATGCCAGACCCAAACCCCGCCAGCTCTCAAAATTATAGGAAATCTTATTGGCCTGGAAAACGATCTAAGTATACAGATCAAAAGTGATCACCAAGTTCCAGGAAAATAATTGAAAAGTTAATTTCAGCCAAATACGTCCTAGAAGTTTTTGAACTTCAAGGACAAAGGAGGAAAAAAAAAAAAACATTTAAAAAACATCCAGGCATTCACCAAAAACAGAGTTACGACAAAGAAAGAAAGATCAGACTTCTCTTCAGCTTTAAATACCAGAAGACAACCAAGGCAGATCTAAAGCATTTGGTGGGTAACATGATCCAAGAATTTGCTACACAACCAAGTGATCTTTTATACATGAAAAAAATTTCTCAGATATACAAAGAAGTCCTCAGAAAAGATTCCACTTATGAAAATCAGTAAAAATTACTTGACTACGTACGTATAAATTCAGAACGAGGCAGTCATA
>NW_011889158.1:113920-115407 GCF_000151845.1 Pteropus vampyrus
TATGATCCGAGTGCCAGGAACTGAAAGAAGCCAAGCTGTCATTTAAACGTGAAGGCAGAAGGGACAGGAGCTGAGCTCCAAGACCCTGACCATGAGGGCCCTCTCTGTGGGGGTCGCTGCAGGGCCCCTCGCTGGAGGGGGAAGTGGAGGGGTGCTGGAGGGGGGCAGGGAGAGAGGGGGAGCCTCCAGTGCGGAGATCACGGCGGAGCCCCCTGCGGGGTGAATGAGACCATGACACCTCGCGGAGGATCGAGAACATCTTCGATGGCGGTGGCCTGTTCCTGGCAGACCCACAGGAAATAAAAGCAACTGCCCATCAGTGTAATTAACTGGAGTGATGGATGAAGCAAACACAGGATCTTTTCAAAGGATGGCGGAAAAGTCTTATTGCAAATCTACAAATTAAACCAACGACGAATAGAAAGAGTCTGAGGACGGAAAGGAGAAACGGGATAGCCAAAAGGCTAAAAGTTATTTATTTTCAAACAACAAAACTAAAAGAAATGAAAGAGAAACCGTACGAATGGAGCCGGGGCGGACAGACGGCAGGAGACCCTGCTCTTCTCAGCGAACTGCACGAAGGGCCTCGGGATGCTGGCTGTGGAAACGCCCGTTCCCGAGCCGCCCACACCGCAGGTGAGTGTGCCGGGCCCCTCCGCGAGGAGGCGGGGGTCACTGGGAGCGTCTCGCTGAGGCCCGGGGTTCGCTGGAGGGTTCAAAGTCACGCCAGACGTCGGGATGGAAGGAGCAGAACCGAAACGGACTCGGGTCGAGGCTGCCTCGTAAGGAGAGGCTCCCGATGCCGCCCGAGGCTGGAGGCCTGGCGAGGGGCCCTCGTCTGCATTTGGGTCTCCGCGACCCCGCGAGGCATTTACCGCCCCTGTGAACTCAGGGACTTCGGCTTGGGACTCTGGCCTCCGGGGCCCAGCGCCTGGTCCTCCCCGCAGCTCTGTATCCTTTTGTCTGGAAGGAGAGGTTTTTCTCGTTTGTTCCCCAGGCTGAGGGCGGAGTCCTGAGACTTCAGGCAGGAGTGTCAGCCACTGCGACCAGGGCCCCGAGGCACCCCGCTTCCGGGCCCACTGCCCTGTCCCCGGCCTCACACGGGGAGGGAGGGCGCTCGGGGGCCACACCTTCAGGCCGTGAGTCCCATTCTGTCTCCTGCCCCAGGCCCCGGCCACCTCCCAGAGGCCGAGCTCCTACCAGCCTCACGGTGGGGGTAGGGCTCTGTATGCGGGTGTGGGGGGCACACGCCTGCAGGGTACAGCGGGCGCCTGTGGGG
Source organism: Pteropus vampyrus (assembly GCF_000151845.1). Lineage (NCBI taxonomy): Eukaryota > Metazoa > Chordata > Mammalia > Chiroptera > Pteropodidae > Pteropus > Pteropus vampyrus. The sequence goes on from NW_011889158.1 coordinate 115,200, forward strand.
ACCGGGCGTAAAGACTCCCACTGCACCCGCGAGCTCTGGAGGTCACAGCTGCTCTCGGTGGCCGCTGGAAAAATGGCTGAGGACTTGGGCCTCACCCAGTCTGGTAAAGAATTCTGCACTCACCCCAGTACTGGCGGTGCACCATAAAGCATGTCAGGGGGACCGAGGTGGCCCTCAGGTGGGTCTCTAACGTCCCCTGCATCTTAGA
>NW_011889158.1:117012-121535 GCF_000151845.1 Pteropus vampyrus
ACACCCACGCGGCAGACTTCTCCAACCCGCCCGTTTCAAAGTCATACTTCTATCACTGGCTGTATTGTGTAACATGTAGAATTTTAATTTTGTCAACTTTATAAATGACCATGATCCCTGACATTTGAAAAAACGATTCTCTACAGAATATACTAATACAGGCTCAAGTAATCCCACAGAAATATACAAGTGAAAACTAAAAATCTCTATTCACCACTCCTCACACCGATAGCATTGCCCTCTGTGGAGGCAAATTCTGTCACCGTTTCGAGGTAAATTTTTCCAGAACACGTGCTATGTGTTTAGATACATATCTGGACATATGCAAACTTCTCGTTTTGCTTTTATATAAGTGGGATTATACTCAACATATTTTCGAAATTATTTTTGTTCCTGAAGGATATTTTAATGTTTGAGATGTTTCACGTCTTTCTGAAAACAGAAGAATGCATGTGTGTTCATGAGTGTGTGTGCGTGCACACAAGCATGCAGGTGTACACATATCAGTCTTTACCAATGGAAAGTCCTTCACAGTATGGATGTGCCTTTTTTTAGTCATTAACCTTTATTATTTAATCGTTCCCTTATAGATGGACACTAACTCTCTCTCCAATATTTCTCTATTTCAAACGAGGCTACAATGAACATCGTATTAATGAACAAAGTATCATGTGAACTTTTTCCAAAATAAAAAGCTGGAAATAAAGTTGCACCTGTGTTTTGTTTCGAACGAACTGACGTTGCCAACTTGTTCTTCAGAAAAACTAAAACAATTTAGATGCACAATATCGACACACTCATGTCAACATTGGATATTTTTTCTGTTGAAGTGTGATTTAATGAGTATGCATGATCACTTTCAGATTTAGAATAAAAATTTCATCAGATATCCGATCTACGCCCGTTCATCTTTTAACATATCTGTCCCTGTGTCAACACCACATTGCTTAAACTATTTAAATGTTGTTTATCCTATTTTTTATTTTTTGGTTATTTACTTTTCTAGATCATAAAATTCGATTTTTCGGGATCCATAAAATCATTCTGCGCACCTAAACACGCAGCAGATGTTCTGGGAAACCTATCTCACGTTGGTAACAGAATTCTCCTCTAGAGAGGCAGTGCTATTGGCGTGGGGAGTGAGGGAGATTTTTATTTTAAAATGCTTGGGCTATCCTATTTGAGAACATAATACGCCCAATTTTTCATGTTTTGCCCCATTATAATTAATTAGATGTACTCCGGTGTGGGAAAGTTGGTGGCTGTCACAGCTCTACCATTCAACGCTGTGTGGCCTCAGATAACCTACTTATCCTCTCTGTGCCTCATTTTTCTCATCTGTAAAATGATAATGCTAGATACAAAAATAAATGCATTAGTATAAAACTGTGAGTTTTTAAAACCACTACCTACACTTCTACTCATTTCTAATGTTATTTGTGTCGACTTATATTGTTTACTTAATAAATCTGACAAAGGTTTACCTGTATTATTGGTTCTTTCCAAGTGCCAGGTTTTTATTTTTTAATCAAGAATTCCCTTTCATTGTCATTGTCCGCTTTTACTGACTTTGGCTTTTAACTTTTTAAATTTCTTCCTGCCTTCGCTTTGTTTCGATTTGTGTTCCCAGTCTTTTTCTAGAAGCGAAAGGAAAGAATGAGAGAGTGCCACAGTGGAGGCTACTTCACCTCCACGGGCGCTCTGATGTTGTCTTCTTCCCCAGAATTTTGTGGAACACGTGAAAATCACGCTGCTCTGCCTGGAGCGCTGGCTCCTGGAAGCAAATTGCGTCAGCGCCGCATCATTAGTATGTAAACTAATCCAGAGCTTGGCGCGCAAGCGGACTCTTTGTCCCTTTGTCCAAATGGACTCGAGATGGCAAGTCTGAGGCGTAAGCTGCCAAGGACTTGACTGGTCCCCACGTACCCCTTAGCCAAGGCTCCCAAACGACCATCGGGAACAGAGCTTTGCTTGCTGATGACACAGGAAAATCGTGTGAAGAGAAAATGAAAAGGGACTTAGTTCTGCCTAAACACTTCAGCGTTTGTTTGCTGCCTTTTTAGATAAGGGGATGAGAAAGCATTATGGACATTCGCCTGGTGAACTCGGCAGGTTCATAATCAACCAACCCAGAGAAGAAGGATCCACGTGAACGCTCTGAGAAAGGAGAAACAGTACCCAGCCACGAGCAATCAGAAATGGCTTCCTGAGAGAGGTGTCCTTGGAAAACAGCGGGAACCCTGGATAACAGCAGGTCCTCGAAATAAGCTGACACAGGTTTTATTTAGGGAAACTGGAAACCCTCAAGGTAGACGGCGGCCACGGCGTGGCGCTCCCGGCATGGAAGAATCTAGTAAGCCCTCTGGACTTGTCAGACGTGGTTCAAGTGGCACGTGCGCGACAACTCTGCTTCCTCCCTGCCCCGTGCGCATCCCTTCGTGAGGACGCAGCTGAGCAGGGACCCGCTACGGGCTCCTCCGCACGCGGCGCGCACCCAGCGCGTGCCCTGGCCAGCGCCGTCTTTCGTCTGTGCTGGGTTGTAAGTCTCTCTGAACAGCGCTGAGCGTGCCCCCCGTCGTCAGTAACCCTCGGCGCGGGAGCCTGTGGCTCCTTTCGCGTGTGGACGCCTTCGGGTCCTACTCTGAGTTTCGCCCCCACTCCCTCGGGGTGAGTCTGTCCCTCCCTCGGGGTGAGTCTGTCCCTTCCTTTGTGCCCCCCTGGTCCCCGGCTGGTGTCGGCGTGAGCTCTCCTGTGCCATCAAATGCATCTCGGCACTAATTCAGGTCCCCGCCCAGTCTCTGTCCTACACTGTACACCGTGTAGCTGCTGCCCGATAAGCTTGTCCACCTGCGCTTCGAATGCATTCAAACTCAGCACGGCCAAGACTAAACGTGTCTCTTTTTCTCACTTACACCCACTTTCTCTTTCTTGGGGTGGCAGGTCCTTGAACTGGAAACCTAGATGGTTCCCAGGACACTGCTGTACCCTGCAAGGCCTTAGTACCTAATCGCCCCTGAATCCCCACTGTACCCAGGACACTTGCCAACTGGTCCCTGGCCGCTGTTAGCACCGCTCGCCAAGCCTGACCTCACGGAGCCTGACCTGGCCCAGCCTGACCTCCCCGCGGACGCTCTGTGCGACACATCCCCGCCAACCTACCGCCACCCAGCCAGAGGGAATTTCAAAGCGTCTCCAAGGTAAAACCCACCAGTGACTCTTCAGCGCATCACACTGACATTGGAGCTTCCTTGGGATGACTGGCGAGGACATCACGATGTTTGCAGTCCCCTCACCTGGCCTGCCCGACCCAGACCCTCGGCCCCGCTCACCTCGGGACCCACCCGCCGAGCTCCCCGTGCGCTCACGCCCGGCCTGGCCAGCCTTCCAGGCCCACCGAGCGCCCCCGCGGGGGACCTTGCCACCTCCCTCCCCCGGGGCCACACGAAAGGGCCTCGTTCTGCACGGCGCTTCCTTCCTGCCCCTCGTCCCCTCCCACGCGAAACCATAAACTGCTCGGCGACAGAGGCGTCCCTTCATGTGGCAATCCCACCACCCACGCCGGACAGAGCACAGAGGCCCCGCCACAGTGGACGCAGGGCGGGCAGTGACTCAGGGCCCTGCTCATCCCCCCAAGGAGTGTGCGGACGCGGGCCTCGCACCTTCGGGGGCTCAGACACCTGTTCGTGTGGCCCAGGTGTCACTAAGTTGTGCGACTGCCAAGCGGTGGCCGTCTGGCTTCTGGCCAGGGAGTCTTAGGGACCGTTTCTAATAAAGTAGGAACGAACTCGCTGGCCTAAAATCCCACGTTAGCATCCTAGGGTTTCCTTCATCTAGAAAATATTCAATACCCACTCCTGCCCGAACTTAGCTGTAGCACGTTGAGTGTTTAATACACACCAGACACTGTTTTAAGTACTTTTCCTACGAGTCTTATTTTCCTCTTCACAAAAACCCCATGAGAAAAGGACTAGAATTATTGTCCCAATTTTACAAGTGGGGACACCAAGGCACAGAGAGGGCAAATGAACGCCCATAATGGCACAGCCATCAGCGAGGCGAGCTGGGGTTCACACCCGGGCCCCCGAGTCCAGCTCCTGCCCCACACCAGCTCACCTCTTGTGTAGGTTGAGGGCTGCCATTTTTATTATTTTTATTCAATATTTCAGCCAACTTTCCTTTCATGTGGCTGAACTCTACTCAATAGTGTTCAATTCCCTTTCCAAATAAAACAGACTGAGCAGTTTTCTAAAGGTCCACACACGCGCTGACCATCGCGGGCTGCTCCGTCAGAGTCAGGCGGTGTCCTAAGCGCTCACTGAAATGGTCTGTCATCCTCACGACACGCTCAGAGCCTAGTCTTCTTTTTCACACATTCTATACATCTCAGACCCTCGTCTCTGTTTTATACACTCTGACATAAAATGGCTGGATTCCTCTTAGCAAAGGACAAGATGTTCCCTAAAAGTACCAGAGTTAGTCTGCATAATTTTTTAAATAATATGCCATAGACGTTTTTGTGATTC
>NW_011889158.1:122230-128963 GCF_000151845.1 Pteropus vampyrus
CCGAACTTAGCTGTAGCACGTTGAGTGTTTAATACACACCAGACACTGTTTTAAGTACTTTTCCTACGAGTCTTATTTTCCTCTTCACAAAAACCCCATGAGAAAAGGACTAGAATTATTGTCCCAATTTTACAAGTGGGGACACCAAGGAACAGAGAGGGCAAATGAACGCCCATAATGGCACAGCCATCAGCGAGGCGAGCTGGGGTTCACGCCCGGGCCCCCGAGTCCAGCTCCTGCCCCACACCCCAGCTCACCTCTTGTGTAGCTTGAGGGCTGCCATTTTTATTATTTTTATCCAATATTTCAGCCAACTTTCCTTTCGTGTGGCTGAACTCTACTCAATAGTGTTCAATTCCCTTTCCAAATAAAACAGAATGAGCAGTTTTCTAAAGGTCCACACACGCGCTGACCATCGCGGGCTGCTCCGTCAGAGCCAGGCGGTGTCCTAAGCACTCACTGAAATGGTCTGTCATCCTCATGACACGCTCAGAGCCTAGTCCTCTTTCTCACACATTCTATACGTCTCAGACCCTCGTCTCTGTTTTATACACTCTGACATAAAATGGCTCGATTCCTCTTAGCAAAGGACAAGATGTTCCCTAAAAGTACCAGAGTTAGTCTGCATAATTTTTTAAATAATATGCCATAGACGTTTTTGTGATTCAGTGATAAATTAACAGTTATAAAGGATCTTTTAAAAAATAGAGAAAGTCAACTTCAAAATACTGTAGGAAAACCTATTTCCTAGAAATAAGAAAAAAACGAGTGCATTTTGATAAAAATAAATAAACAACTAGAAAAGACATGAAAATAATTCAGACTCCTAGAACACGTTAAGGTGTCAGTAAGCATTTGATTGACTTTTAAGAGAGATTTGAGTGAAAGGGTCAATTTTTTACAATAAAGTTCTTGACAAGCACTAACCGATTAACTAAGAGTTGGTGGAAAATGCCAGCTTCAAAACATGGCCACGCCAATGACCACGACTCTTCCCCAGCACTCGAGGCACAGCAGGGCCTCGGCTGTCCCCTGTCACCAGCGTGTCTGCACCGGCCACACAGTATGCGTAGACACGCGACTCTTACCTTTGAGGAGAAGCAGAGAGAGGGCTGGCCCACTCCCCTGCACCGAGGTGTCGTCTGCAAATGGACTCTCAGGGTGCACTGAGTGTCACCGGTGGTGGGACGACAGTCAAGGAGTCCAGGGCGCTGGGGACGTAAGGATGAAGCAGATTTTGAAGATCTCACCCAACATCCTTAGAGATAGCTGGGCCCCATGGCGAGACGAGCTACCAGCGGCCACATAACAAGCAGAGGGGCAAATGCAGACCAGAAATCCTCCTCTAACGCAGGATTCCAGCAACTTCCAGACACGGACTACAGCAGAATGGGCAGACCTGGGAAGCAGGCGAGCGTCCCAGAGCTGCAGCCCGGGCGCTGACCGCTCCGTCCTCACCAGGCCTGCAGGCTTCATGCACTTGACATCAGGGACGCAGCCGGCCGGCAAGAGTCGCTGGGGAGGGAGGTCGACCACCTGCATTTCGCGCGGCCACGGCCTTCCACTCGCAGCTTCAGGGCTGAAATCCCCCGATGTCACCCACGCCCCGGCTCACCTGCCGCGGAGCCTTCTCGCCGTCGCCCTGCAGACCCGCACCCCACCGGGCAGACCCCAGCCCTGACCTGCCTCTGCGGAGACGCCCCAGGGCCCAGCGCAGCTCTGTTCGGCTTTTCCTGAGAGCCACCTTCCTCGGGCAGCTCGCTCCCCGGGTGACCTGCGTGGCCCCTGCAGGTGGGTTTCATCAGGGGTGAAATGCACACGTATCAGCGATTTGATGCTGATGACCAAACCTAAGTGCTTCTGACGTGTCGGGGACGCAATGCAGAGCAGCTTCGGGAACGGCAGACTCTCCGGCGCCTGTTACAGAACCAGCTCGGCCAATTAATTAACATTCCAGCCGCAAAGAGGCCAAGACACCCGGAGCGGCCAGGACCGAGCCGGGGCACGTCGGACCCGATTTGCCGGCTGCCCGCAGGTTGGTTGGCCGAGATCCGGAGCAGGGCCGGCCGACTGGCGACCATCAGGGCTCGGGCTCGCCACGGGCCTGCGGTCCCCGCCTTTCCAGCTGGTCCTCTCCGGCCAAGGTCATGGATTTCAGCTGGTCCTCTCCAGTCGCGGTCAGAGTTCACCTGAACGAGCGTTTCAGAGAAGAAGGAGATTCACAAGAACAACCTGCTGGAAAATCGCATGCACGGCAGTGCCTGGGGAGCGTGAGGACACGGGCCGCTCCAGGGGACACAAGTGTGGGGCACCTTTGCACGGCCCTGGACCGAGAGCGGGGCCGCGTGCTTGTCCAGGGTCTGGCCGGCTGGGCGGAGGGCTGGGCGGAGGGCTGGGTGGGCTCCCTATTCCCTATCACAGCCAGGACGGGCTGCGGCTCAGTTTCAGCCCCTCTTCCTGGGGCAGGAGACACAGCCCTTGATCATCCACCTCAGTAAGGCAGCCTCAGCCACCCAGCTGCTCAACACGCCGACCCAGATCTGTTGCCCCTCGATCCTTCCTTTACCCAAAGCGGGTCTTAAATTGTCTAATCCTCTTTATCTCCGCCGGCCATTCTGTACTCCCACCGACGGTGGATAAGAATTCCCTTTTCTCCACATCCTCGCCAGCACTTACCGTTTGACTTTTTCTTTTTTCCGTTTAAATTTATTTTAATTAGTTTCAAGTATACAGCACACTGGTTAGACATTTATGTAGTTTATAAAACGATCCCCCTAATTGCTCCTTCTCTGGCCGTCCGCCTCGCCATTATATTCCTGCTGACTGCATCCCCTCCTCGAGGTCCCCATCCCCGTGACCATCCATCAGCTACTAGTTTGTACTTCTTTAACCTTTCATTTGACTTTTTGATGATAGTGTTTCTGACAGGTGTGAGGTGATAGCTCACTGTGGTTTTGATTTGCATTTCCCTGATGATTAGTGATGTTAAACATCAGTGAGTTTAAATTTGTGTTATATTTTAGTCAAAAGCCATATCCACCGAAGCGGACATCAAATTTTATTTTTGCAGATTAAATGAGTCGAGCCCTACTGACATATAGCATACTCTCTGGTGCAGACCATAATATTTGTCATTATCTTCTAAGCAACTATTCGTATAAAACACAGTAAAACAAGCATATCTGAGAGACTGAATTGCTTGGCCTTAGCTCTCAAAAACAAACAAATATCTCATAAACGAATAGAAAAATATCTCATAAGTATGAGTTCAAAACCTACTATTATAAAAAATTAAATCTATAAAAACTATAATCTACTCATATACTATAAGAACTAATATTAAGTGACTAAATGGTGAAAACTGAATGTTGATAGCTTGTTTCTGAATTATTTCACGATTATCACAAAATTAAAATTTACTGAGTAATTATTATGTTAATCAACTCTCTAACATACAGCACAGAACTAAAGGAGATTAAATGCAGAGAAACTCAGTTCTCATGCTCATGTAATTCATGTTTCTGAAGAGGCAGATGTAAAAATTTATCTAATAAAATAAAATGGAAAAAAATAAGTGTGATCTGAATGTTCCAAATCCTGTTGGAATTAGATGGGGGAAAGGTAACTTAGAATATTTTCTCAAGCACATGTTTTTTAAATTCCTTATCTCATTTTTTCTTTAAAAAATCCTCTCCTCACACCTGTCATGATGATCATTATGTTAAAAAAAAAAAAAAAAAGGACAACAAAGATTGGAGAGTTTGTGGAGAACTTACAAACTTGAACCCTGACGGTGAGAAGGTAATGTGATTCATATGATTCGGTCTCTGTAGAGGTTCCTCAGGACATTAAAGATAGACCGTATGATCCAGCAATCCTAATTCTGAATATTTATCCAAAAGATTTGAAATCAGGATATCAAAAGGATAGTAACACTCTCATGTTCACTGTAGCACCATTCACGACAGTCAGACGCAGAAACAGCCTAAGTGCCTACTGATGGACGAAGATAAAAAAGGGTATTTTCGTGCAATAGAATATTATCCAGCCTTGAAAAAGGTGAGAATCTTGCCATATGTAACAACATGGATGAACTTTGAGGACATTATGCTAAGTGAAGTAAGCCATTCACAGAAGGACAAATGATTCCACTTATATCCCATATCTAAAATAGTCAAACTCATAGAAAGTACAAAACACTGGTCCCCAGGTCCGGCGGGAGTCAACACTCGAGGGCTGTCGAGTGTCGTCGTGCACGGTGAATAAGCTTGAGATGTGCGGTCAGGGTTGCGCCTCCATCCACCTACACTGTATCGTACACTAAATAGTCTCTTAAGAGGGTAGGTCTCTGGTTAAGTAAATAAGATACAAAGTAAATAAAAATTAGAAGTCGAAAAATGTTCTCAAGGGAGAGATTATTATTTTAATTTTAGACATTCAGAAAGTTCAAGGAAGTTAACCAAAATCACACAGCTATTAAAGATAAGAGCTGAAAACCAAACTAAATTTTATTCGGCCCCAAAGCGTATATTTCCTGTGCACGAGTCTCCGTAAGCAAGGATGAGAGCACAGTCCGGGAAAGCTGGACGTGGACAGTGGACGGGACTCACACGGACGGAAGAGTGAGGGGGGCGCCTTAGGTGGGCTGCGTGTGTGACAGCGGTTCACGTGTTATGCTAAGAAATTGCAGAAGGAAAAACTTACTGTCTGCACTAGAGTTTTTACGTAAAGGAAGGTAGCTCATTAACGCGAGCCTAACAAGCAGAGGGCAAATTACAGTAGACTCGAATGTCAACGTGAGAAGCCTTGCTTGTTTTTTACGACGAGGAGTCGGCCTTAATGGCCTGCGACAGGGAAATGTGAAAATGGAGCCTACTCAGGAAGACGTCGTGTGTTTTCAGGATAAAATACCAAGGAGTGAAAATGTAGAACGTTATGTGTCCCCGCGACGACACGATAAGGTCGTGTGTCACAGGAACTGTAAGAAAAGGGAAAAAAAATCATAAAAGAAAAATCACAAATCCTTTATGACTTTTTGAAATCAGGTCAGTGCTAAGATCTGAAAAAAAATCGAAGTCTGTTTCTGTTATAATATGAAAGAAGAACTTAGAAGGCATTATAAAAAGATGTGAACATCAAATTAAACTCGGGAATATCAATAATATTGCTCAGTCTCTGAAAGATTTCAAACGGACTCTTGTGTTTATTCAGTCCACGTCTGGGAATAAATACTTCCAACCTCGTCAAGCGGCACGATCGGATTTGCTGAAACAGAGAGAAAATGAGTCCAGTCCAAACCACGTGGGGTTGTCTGTTGATTCCGGTCGAGAACAAAAGAATAAGGAATTCATAAAATCAGTACTATGGAAGATAAAATTGTGAGAAAACATACTTTCTGAGTAAGAAAATAATGTCTTGGCTGTCAAGCATCTATGATGAATTTGAGAGTTAGTAAACAATTTGTAACACCATTGATATTCCTTTTGAAATATTGCTCCCAGCACGGTATGATGTATCTGCAAAAGATAACTAGCAAATCTATCTGAAACGTGCGATGGTTATTGGCATCTCCTAATGAATGGCCGCTGTAGTGAGTTTGATAACACCTCCTACTTGAAATCCCATCAACTCAGGAAAATAATTCTGCTCTAATAGGCAATAGCTGTGTTAGTCCAAATGTTAAAAACTTAAACAACAAATAATTAATGTCTTAATGATGCTGGGTGAAGTGTCTTGCGATGGCAAATCAAGGAACAATTTCACCTTCGACAATTCAGGAAACACAAATTCGTTGAGAAAAAATTGTGAATACTGACAACATGATTGCCAAAAAAATTAACTAAACATGTAAGTGTTTATGTGCTCATTTATCAAACGTTTATTTGCACGAGAGATACAAAGAAGTTAAAAATATGGTCCCTGCCCGCAAGGAACACATTGTCTAGTGAAATGACATGTCAATAAGCAAGAGTAGAATGAAATTCTGACACGTGCTACAACATGGATGAACCCCGAAGACAAGCTGAGCGACATAAGCCAGTCACAGAAGCACACGTACTGGCCAATGCTCCTTACACGAGCTATCTAGAATCGTCGGAGTCACGGAGATCAGGTGGGAAGTGGTTTCCAGGAGCTGGAGGAGACAGGAATGGGAAGTTAGTTTTAATGGGGACAGAGTTTTGGATTCAGAGGGTGAAAAGTGTAAAAATGGATGGAGGTGATTAGTACCTGACATTGTGAATATACTCAATGCCACAGAACCTAAAAATAGTTATGTAGCAGGTCTTACCACAATTTAAAAAAAAAAAACATTAAAAATTATTATAAGCAATTATAACAGGTTGATATCTTAAACTAGAAATCTTTCCCCATGTTAGAAGTAATTTTTAAAAAGTAAAATGCTGATTTAGATTAAAACATCATTTTCCACTTATAAATTATCCTTTTTTTAATTATGACTTGAAAATCGGTTAAAGAAACTAAGGAGAAATATTAAAGTTATAATCTTAAACTTATATACTTATTTTAAAGAAATGATTATATATAGTTTATATGTAAACCATACATGTTATATGAAATGTATATCTTCATATGTAAATATATCAAGTAAATAATCTCCAAATATTTTTGAAACAAAACTAACGGAAAAGGAAACACGGCAGAAAATACGATTTAAACGCCTTTCAACATTTCGCTTTAACACTTAGTTAATTTCTGTCGGAACAGGGGATGC
>NW_011889158.1:131369-136185 GCF_000151845.1 Pteropus vampyrus
CCTATAAATTCTAATATGCTACTCTCTCACTTGAACAAATTTTAGATTTCACTTTTAATGTATTTTCTTAATATTCCTACCTCCTCACATCCCTTCATGGATCATCCTGATTAACAAAAGAAAGTAAAGAAAGTTCTCCCCCCAATGACGAAATTTCTAACACTTTTTTTTAACGTAGTTGTTGTCTTTTGAAAAAACTACCGCAGTTTCCAACAGTTTCTACTCGGGAATTATAAACGTCAATCATTTTTATCGCTTAAGACAAAGTGACGTTTCTCAGTGCTTCATGCACAAAGTAGAGTCTTCATCCTCGCCAGTGTAGACTCAGGGTTAAAATAAAGATCCATTCAGCAGTGATTCACTACTGACTCAGCCCTGTGAGGGTCCAGTTCAGCGAGGCAGTTCACACTGGTTTATGAGTCGAAACAGAGAGAACCCAGGGTGAGAGCAGACGCCTTTATCACAGGTCAAACAGTGCGCACATGGCGACCCAGTTTTCCTTGTTCTCAAGTTAGGTCGCCCTCCTTCCAAACCCTGACCCTCTAACTCTCTGGAGTTCCCAGAAAACCTCTCACCTCTGTGGCCCCCCGTCGCCCCTTCTGCATCTGACCGATGTGCTCTGAAACCCTCAGACTTCGTACTTCTGCCAACCCCCAAATCCCCCCACCTCGGTGTGGGGCAGCTTTGCTCCGAATCCAGGTGAGGAGCTGCACTCATTGCTGTGCGACGCCACCTGGTCACACGGGACAGTGGTCTTGCCTGGACACGTGTTTGGGATGCTAAACCCGTCAATATCTCCCCCTCGTGGGATCGGATCTCCAAGCGCATCTCCTGCGTAATGCGTCCCCTATGCAGACGGACCCTTGAGGACAGAAACGATGGTCACCGAGGCCCGCCACGCACGTCCTGGGCTTCCCCTCCGCTGGCCAGCTATCACCGCGATGTCAGTCCCCTAGCCGCAGCCTGTGTGCACGGCCACCCCTCGCTGCCCCTCTCTGAGCATCAGAGACTCCCTCCAGATTACTCAAGAGCACAGCTGCAGGTACTGGCGCAGGGACTCGTGAACTGCTAAACGTCAAACATCGCACTTTCATATGCTGTCTACTGGGGTGCTTCACACTGTTCCTCCAGGCCCAGACCGGGACCCACTCCCAGAGGACCGTGGCGAGGACACTTCCACGCTGCTCACTATGCCTCATCGAGTGCCGGAGGCCAGCCGACCTCTTCCCCAAGGAAGTGTCCTTAGCCTGACCCACCACACTCAGAGTTCAGTGCCCGCACAATCAGGAAGCGCCCCCCGCCAAAAAAAGAAAAAAAAATGGATTTCAAACTGTACGCGGAAATGCAAAGAATTTGGAATACACAAGAAAATCTTGAAGCAGAAGTACAATATCAGAAAATACACAACTCTAGTTTTGATTTACTAGCAAACTATCTTAAAGACCGCTGAGACCGGTATAGAGGGTAAACAAAGACAACACTGGAACAAGAGGCTGGAGGAACAAACATGAGTACATCGCCCCTCGATCTGTAACAAGGGCGCAGTGCGACTCAGCGGGAGGGGAATGATCTATTCGATAAATGGCGTGCGAGGAATTCCATAGTCTTTAAAAGAAACGAAATAAACCTTGATCCCCACCTCACATATATGCAAAATTAATTTGAGGTGGATCATTCATCTAAATGTGAGGAATATAGAAGATTCTAGAAGAAAGCTTTGGAAAATATCTTCATGAACTTGGGGTAGGTTAAATTTTCTTAAAGGACAAAAATGTATTAACTGTAATGGGAAAAAAAGGATAAATGAGAATTCACTAAAACAAAGAATTTCTGGTCATAGGGAATAAAATACGAGACTGTAATATTAGATGACTTGGGTTTGAATTTACCATTTAATAATTCCGTGATAGCGAGCAAATTATATAAATTTAATAACCCTCCGTCTCTTCCAAGTAAAACAGAGATAAGAATAGTACATAATGCATAGGATATCTGCGAGGATTCAGCAAGATAATAAATGCATAAAGTTTAGCGCAGTTAATTCCAGCAAACGCCTTCTATTTTATTCGGTGTATTATTTTATATATTTGATAAGCCAATGGTCTAACAGAAAAGCAAGAGCTTAAATAACTCTCACATAAAGCAGGAAGTGGTAAGAGATACAAATGTATTTCAGACAATTTAAAACGGGAGCTGGGTGGCCAATAAAATGTCCCCATCCAGTGAGGGACAACAAAGAACACCGGACAGATGGAAGGAAGACACAGCATCTGAGAGAGGCTTCGAGGGAGCCAGGTCGAGGGCGATGGGCTCTGAAGCCACGAGAGCGTCTTGAGCCAAAGGCCGGTACGCTGTGTGTGGCCTGTCGGGAAGAGCACACAGGCTCGCGTGTGACTACGGGAGGTGAGGTCAGGAGGACCTGACCGTGTAGACACTGCAGCCCACGGTACAGAGTGTGCTGTTTACGCTGGCGCTGCCATTCTGTACACGTGCACAACCGTGAGCACGCCAGTCCCTAAGCACCGTGGACCAGTTACCCCTCTGCTGCAAACGGGACCCGCAGTCACTATCTACTTATTAGCATGCGCGGGGCGCATCCATCTGCTTTACTAACAGCTGTGGGAGCCCCGCCAGGCCAAGGACAATCAGCGCCATCCACCTCTAAAACAAAGCGGAGGCCGAGGGGAGCTGCCTGCGCACACTGCTGGGGGACAGTGCCCAGCGCGCCCGCCGCCACGACAGCTCCGGCTCTGGACGACGAGCTGCGGTCCCCCTCACAGTCACTGTGCGCCATCAGCCCACGATTCCCCAGAAGGGCCGGGGGAGTAGCTCCCGTTCTGGAAAGAGATGGCCGGTGTGACCGAACTCACTGCAGAGTGGCCGGAAATCTTACATCTGAAACCGTCGACTTTTCCAAGGCCTTCGCAGGCGGTGACGGGATGCGGAAGGTGGGAGCGGCCGTCTGGCGGAGTTTAACACAGGCGACACGTGCGGAGGTAACCCGGCCGAGGGGACAGGGGAAAAGAGAAAGGCTCCTCTTCCACTCTGGACATAGAACCTTAGAATTAGTCCGCGCTTCCCTTGTTCTGAGGACGCAAAGTTGTATTTGTTCTAATACAGATATACAGAAAGTTTAATGAAATGCACAGAGGGACTTCTAGGTGTCACTCTAAGTTACACGTCGAGAAGAGAATGGGGCTACAGCCAGTACCCCCAAGCGAGAAAGGGTTTGCTCATCCATCACAGTATTCATGAGAGTACCAAGTATCCAGGGATAAGCATCTACGAAGATAAACCTTATTAGAGTTAAAATCCAGTAAACAGCGCGCCCTACAGGCAAACTCAGAGGATCTCCCCAAAGCCGGGACGTGCGCGCCCCAAACTCACACCTCACCCAGCCCCTCCCAACCCCATGAAGTCTCAGAATACATACAAAGAAAAATACTTGAGGTTCTGGCTGCCACTGTGATTCATACTACTTGGGTGTAAACGTCCTCATTGATGCTAAGGAAGGAGTCCTCAGTCACTCACCCGAAAAGGCGCGCTACTCACTCGTCCTCGTTAAATCGTGGATTCCTCCTAGATTCTTGCTATTGGCATGGGTTTTGCTTGCACCAACAGTATCTCTAGCCTCACTTGCTAGGATGTGGAAGTCAGCTTTCTAGTTTTAGTCATGGAATCTGTTCAAGTAAAACAGTTTTTTTCCTGCTAGAAGCTAATAACTCATTTAGTGATCTCCATTTCATTAGTGCTCCTGATGGAGCCAATCGAGCAGACTGCCTCTGACCATATGTTCACGGACTGCGAACAAAAAGGAGAGAAATTTCTGGAACTCCTCTGCTCTCCTTTATTGCATTCAGTCTGGATTTACTTAAACCACTGACACTTGGTTTCCTACCAACTATGTAAATAACTCAGGAAAAGGAGTTTGCCCAGTCACCCTCTGGCAGGCTATGAAAGTGGTGTCTACATTTGTCCCATCCACATCCTCTCTCCCCGTTTTAATGTCAGTCTGGGGAAGATGCTAAGGGCTACCATAGAAAGAAAGAGCGAAACAGAGTTCGCGATGAAAGAAAGCAGGAGACCGCGAAGCATTCTCGCTCAGTCGTGTTTCTCTTCCTCTTCTCCCTTTTGCCCACTTGGCATGGGCAGTGGAAGGACAGACATCTGTTTAGTGCCTGCTATGATTAAATATTATGTTCCATCTTATCTTCATTGTTAGTGGAGTATATACGGTCATTTCTATTTTTCCAATGAGAAAATAGTCTCATAGTATTGTCAAAAGCCACGCAGTTTCATGGGTGATATTTAAAAGCGGTTATTTTTAACTCCATGGCAATGATAGAACCGGAAGACAGAAAATTAGACGGGCAACGACGAGGGGCTTCCGGGAAAGCACATTGGGCGCGGTCACCGAGGCTGCACGTCCCGAGGAGCAGGGTAGGTCCAAGAAGATGCTGAGCACTAAAAATTTCATCTGGCACCAAACCCTGAAACTTAGCCGTGTGAGTTAAAGCCCTTTAGCGCCCTACCTAGATTCCTGCATTTAGTTTATCAGAGCAGAGGATTAGGCAAGATTAGCATGGTTTAGAACAAAAAGCATGCATTTGGCAGATTATCCATGGGTATCTTTCAGAAAATTGAGCAATTGAGAGAGAGGGAGAGAGAGAGAATGCAAACATTCAAGAAAGTCACTTCAAGCAGTAGTTTTTTATTATCATATAGATGATACATAGACACACACACATGTACGTACATACATACGTACAGTTTTATTATGTCTTTAGGTTCTTCATTAAAAGCAAGAGACAAATAA
>NW_011889158.1:136235-139130 GCF_000151845.1 Pteropus vampyrus
GGAAATCTTACATCTGAAACCGTCGACTTTTCCAAGGCCTTCGCAGGCGGTGACGGGATGCGGAAGGTGGGAGCGGCCGTCTGGCGGAGTTTAACACAGGCGACACGTGCGGAGGTAACCCGGCCGAGGGGACAGGGGAAAAGAGAAAGGCTCCTCTTCCACTCTGGTCATAGAACCTTAGAATTAGTCCGCGCTTCCCTTGTTCTGAGAACGCAAAGTTGTATTTGTTCTAATACAGATATACAGAAAGTTTAATGAAATGCACAGAGGGACTTCTAGGCGTCACTCTAAGTTACACGTCGAGAAGAGAATGTGGCTACAGCCAGTACCCCCAAGCGAGAAAGGGTTTGCTCATCCATCACAGTATTCATGAGAGTACCAAGTATCCAGGGATAAGCATCTACGAAGATAAACCTTATTAGAGTTAAAATCCAGTAAACAGCACACCCTACATGCAAACTCAGAGGATCTCCCCAAAGCCGGGACGTGCGCGCCCCAAACTCACACCTCACCCAGCCCCTCCCAACCCCATGAAGTCTCAGAATACATACAAAGAAAAATACTTGAGGTTCTGGCTGCCACTGTGATTCATACTACTTGGGTGTAAACGTCCTCATTGATGCTAAGGAAGGAGTCCTCAGTCACTCACCCGAAAAGGCGCGCTACTCACTCGTCCTCGTTAAATCGTGGATTCCTCCTAGATTCTTGCTATTGGCATGGGTTTTGCTTGCACCAACAGTATCTCTAGCCTCACTTGCTAGGATGTGGAAGTCAGCTTTCTAGTTTTAGTCATGGAATCTGTTCAAGTAAAACAGTTTTTTTCCTGCTAGAAGCTAATAACTCATTTAGTGATCTCCATTTCATTAGTGCTCCTGATGGAGCCAATCGAGCAGACTGCCTCTGACCATATGTTCACGGACTGCGAACAAAAAGGAGAGAAATTTCTGGAACTCCTCTGCTCTCCTTTATTGCATTCAGTCTGGATTTACTTAAACCACTGACACTTGGTTTCCTACCAACTATGTAAATAACTCAGGAAAAGGAGTTTGCCCAGTCACCCTCTGGCAGGCTATGAAAGTGGTGTCTACATTTGTCCCATCCACATCCTCTCTCCCCGTTTTAATGTCAGTCTGGGGAAGATGCTAAGGGCTACCATAGAAAGAAAGAGCGAAACAGAGTTCGCGATGAAAGAAAGCAGGAGACCGCGAAGCATTCTCGCTCAGTCGTGTTTCTCTTCCTCTTCTCCCTTTTGCCCACTTGGCATGGGCAGTGGAAGGACAGACATCTGTTTAGTGCCTGCTATGATTAAATATTATGTTCCATCTTATCTTCATTGTTAGTGGAGTATATACGGTCATTTCTATTTTTCCAATGAGAAAATAGTCTCATAGTATTGTCAAAAGCCACGCAGTTTCATGGGTGATATTTAAAAGCGGTTATTTTTAACTCCATGGCAATGATAGAACCGGAAGACAGAAAATTAGACGGGCAACGACGAGGGGCTTCCGGGAAAGCACATTGGGCGCGGTCACCGAGGCTGCACGTCCCGAGGAGCAGGGTAGGTCCAAGAAGATGCTGAGCACTAAAAATTTCATCTGGCACCAAACCCTGAAACTGAGCCGTGTGAGTTAAAGCCCTTTAGCGCCCTACCTAGATTCCTGCATTTAGTTTATCAGAGCAGAGGATTAGGCAAGATTAGCATGGTTTAGAACAAAAAGCATGCATTTGGCAGATTATCCATGGGTATCTTTCAGAAAATTGAGCAATTGAGAGAGAGGGAGAGAGAGAGAATGCAAACATTCAAGAAAGTCACTTCAAGCAGTAGTTTTTTATTATCATATAGATGATACATAGACACACACACATGTACGTACATACATACGTACAGTTTTATTATGTCTTTAGGTTCTTCATTAAAAGCAAGAGACAAATAAGAAAAATCTTTTGTTTAAACTTGAATGTGGGAAGAATATTAGTGTTAGGACTTTGAATACTCTTATTTCTATCATGTTACATATATAGATATAGAAATTAATTCAAATACACGAAAAGGTACAAAAAACATGAGGTGTAATTGCCCTTGTACCCATCATCAAACAATCTTTTTGCTTCTCTCGCTCTGCATCCCCAACCGCCACACCCCAATACCCTAAATTTATGTTTATGATTGTCATTTGTAGTTGTCCCACATGTGTGTGTGTGTGTGTGTGTGTGTGTGTGTGTGTGTGTGTATCTATGTTTGGACGTTTTTAATATTTGGAATGTTATTAGAGCTGATGTTCTCAATATCTGACAATTAAGGGGGCTTAGCCACTAGCTTTGGTGTCCCGGGTATTGTTTCTTTAGCTGACCCATCATCCGCAAGTCCAGGGAGTGGCCGGCACAGCTGGCGTGGTAAAGTCACAGAGGACTCAGCACGCATCACGGAGAAATGCTTCCATGTGTGATGAAGACTCAGCCGCCTCCCTTTACGCCGGCTAACACTGGCTCCAGGAGTCAAACCGTACGTGGTTTCCTATGTGCCCCTGCATTCTTGTGTTAGCAAGTGTAGCTGCACAGCTGAAACTAACACAACTAATGTCGAATGTCAACCGTAACTGAAAAGTAATAGTGATACATAAAGCAAGTGTCGCTCTAGTGCATTCATGCTCTTTGCTCTGCCCCGGCCCACTGCACACTCGGCCATAAATTGTTCGTCCGTTTTGCTGTCGATGAACATTTGCTTCGTGTTTCTTCAATGGCAAAGTTGTTCTGCACATTCCCACACCTGTCTCTTTACCTAGGAGTTACTGTGCAGGAGCACATCTGCATAGTCAGCTGTCCTAGCTGAAAAGTAAACTGGTTGCTGCAGTTCATACTCCCACTCGCTAAAGCGAAGGGCTCCCGTTGCCTGCC
>NW_011889158.1:139360-140977 GCF_000151845.1 Pteropus vampyrus
TCTTCTGGTTACAAATATCTGTCAGGTACACACACTACAAATACCTCCTTTGGGCTGACACCTCTGTTTTCGCTTTTCTCTCTTTCTTGATAAGTAGTTTATAGGGTTTTGGGTTTTTTTTTTAACTTCAATGTAGTTGAGTACACCAATGTTTTTCCTTATTGTTTGTGTTTCGTTTGTTTTGTTTCTTATTTAAGAAATATGGGTGAAAAAAGTTATTCTTCAATATTTTCTTCCAAGTTTGGCTTGGAAGTCTTGAATCTACTTAAAATTGATTTGAGATAAGGCTTTGAGTTTTTTCATGTGGCTATTAAGTTGTCCCGGATCGTTTTTCAGCAATGACACCTCCATTTCTATGTCCGCCTGTACCGGGTTCTCCGTCCCTTTCCACTGGCCTATCTGCCTATTTCCGCATCGACCACACGCTGTCTTACTCACTGCAACGTCAGCATAAGTCTTGTCATCTGGAAAAGCCAGGCTCCCCAGTTTGCTCTTTTTCTTCTGAATTGTTTTTGGCTATTTCAGGCCTTTTGCTCTTGTTTTAAAATTTCCTTGTCAAGTTACATTTATAAGCTTATCAGCATTTCGATTGGCATTGCATTCAACTTATGAATAATTTGAGGAGCAATAACATCTTTATTACATAGAGACTTTCTATCCATGAAATGTTATATGCCTTCATTAGATTAGCTTTTCAAGACCTTTTTAAAATAATTTTTATAATTTTTCCGTATTTTCTAAACATTATTAGAAGCTGGCAATGTAATTGACATTTGTAAATTAATCTTATCTCTAGTTGCCTTGTTGAATCACAGACAATAAATGTTTCTGTCATCACTGAGAAAATTAATTTCTAACTTTCTGTCAGAAGGGGAAAGGGGGACTGAAGGATGACTCTGTGTCACTTTGTTCCTTCGTCTTCTGAGTGGCTTCCTGTGGCTCTGCAGCTGCCTCCTCTGCTCTGGGGGCTGAGCTGAGGTTCCTCTGGGAAAACTCACTGATGCGGACGGCCTCTCTCTCACCGCTACGCATTGTGGGTTGCTCAGGGGGTTGGGTTTGTTTTCAGTTTCTTCTCTTCTGTTTTACATGTTTCAGATTCCAATTCCAGTCGTAAGCATTGCAATGCACATTACTGATTTCCAAAATATTAAAACTTTAGAAAAGCAAAAGACATAAACCCTCCTGTTGGGTCAGCCATCTTGGACCACAATTCTAATACTTCTTATAAAAGTTTTTCTAAGTCTTAAAATGAGATAAAAAGATATTTAAACCAAAATGTATAATCCAGAATCCCATCAAGATGCATTTCACATCTACCGACGACTCTCCTTCAAAGTGACGCCCATTCATTCCAGTTGCACTTTCAGAGTGAATGAGGGTCAAGGAGACGTTTGCCGCCTTCCGCACAGTGCAGAGGAGCTTTGTGGGCTCTGTCATCTGTCCCTGCCCTGGACAAATAGCAAAGGACAGGACCAAATCTACTGCATTGAAGCATCTTGAAACCTTCTATCCAAACGCTAGTTTCCTAGCAAGGAACTTCTAAGGCTTCTTCTCCCTCCTCTTTTTTTAGGGGGTCGGGAAGCTAGTGGATCATTGAGTAACCATTTGTCAAACTAT
>NW_011889158.1:143228-144844 GCF_000151845.1 Pteropus vampyrus
CCAGAGCGGAAACCACGGTGCGGACGCTCCGGGCCGAGAAGCGCGGGAGGCCGTGACGCGGAGAGAGCCGAAGACGCGGGTCCGAGGGGCTCGCGAGCCCCGCGCTCTCTCCTGCGGCTGGCGGCGCCTCGGGGGCGGCGGGAGGGGGGCGAGCACCTGCGAAGCGGAAGCCCTGAGCGCCGCAGCGCCTCGCAGCCCTCCGCGGTGTCACCTCCTTGACGTCGCACCTGCCGCTGTCCCCGCAGAACACGGACCTCCGCCCTCCCCTGCGCTTAGCATTCCCGGCGTTGCGCATTGGGCGCATCTTAAACGGTACATAAACAAAAATCTACTCCTCAGGAAACTTTTTCCCTACGTATTTTTACATTCAAAAGAAATGGAATTATATTAGGAATTATATTTGTATTGAAATGATTTATACCTATGAATACCTGTGATTGCATTCATAATCCTATCTATTTCAAGATATGGCACAGTAATTTGATTTGCCCTCCGTAGGTATTCCACTTATTATTAAGAAATCTAAGAAGAGAAACCCCTAAACTGTCTAAAAATATTGCATTCCTAAGGTTTTAAGACATTCTGTCTACATTTAAAGATAATAACAAAGCACTACTAGAAGCAACTTAACACCTTTTGAAATTCAACAAATCCTTGTATAGTCGTTAGCTATGAAATTCAGAGACAAAGGAAATTCATTCTAGAGGTGAACACTTCTAGCCTGGGGCAAAGATATGTGAAAAATAATGTACACAGATCATGCAAAGCTAAAAAAACAAAAATCAAAGAAACAAAACTCTAAAGCAAGTATATTATCACTGCTTTGGAATTCAAATTTTTATAATTCTCCAGGTGTACAAATTATATACTCTGAATAAAAGCGAGCTGAGAATTATTGTTGCAGCTGTCGAAATTAAATATAAATAGACATGTATATTATCAAAAACAGTAAGGTTTACAGACAGACAAGGAGACACATGGGACCTGAGTCAAAAATTACCCCAACATACATATAGGAACTTGGCATAGAACAGAGATGCCATCATAATTCAGTGAGCTTATTTTTAAAAATGTGGAACATTTGGATATTATTATGGGAAAATTCTAAAGACCTGTGGTAGTTCATCACACTCCTCCTTCCCATTCTTCCTCCTCATCACGGGCGCACAGCTAAACAGCCTTCCTCCGCCTCCCTGGCCTTTGGGTGTGACCTCGTGCCTGCAATCAGGCCGATGGAAGGTGGGCAGAATCAATGCACCCGCTTCCCGCCTGACCTGCCCTGCAGTCGCCACGGCTTCCCGCGCCTCTGGCCACCTCGAAGCCAAGTGTGACCAGCCGTGGTGCAGAAGGAGCCCAGGCCTCCGAGGCAAGTCTTAGGAGACGGACAAGTGCCTATCAGAAGGAGCCATTTCAGACAAACTCAAAAGAGAAACATTTTTATTGGGTTAGACCACTGAGATTCGGGGGCTTTTCGTTGAACAGCTAACCTCGCCTTCCTCATTCAGATTCCCTCTTCGTCACATACATAACGTGGCACCCTATGTCGTTAAACGTGTGAAGGGGGAAACCTCTGATGACCGCTAGAACAAAGTACAGGAAAACGTATTTATGACATC
>NW_011889158.1:146319-148826 GCF_000151845.1 Pteropus vampyrus
CACTTTGATCTCATTAATCGTCGTATTTAATCTTCATAACAAGCCTACGAGGGAGTAAAATTGATTCAAGGGAGTAAGTGGCTGCTGGTCGAAAAGCTGTCACGGGCCCGGGTCTGAGCGTGAAGCCAGATCCCCTGACTCCTGGTGTGCCTCCGACGCCATCGACCACAGCCGAACCGACGAGAGAAACAGTGCGGGCCTGGGGACGAGCGGCACAGGCTTGTTCTCACACCTCTGTGTAACCGACAGAGCTCGTCACCTCTTCATGGCAGCCGCTCAAGTTTGCAACTTCAGATTCCTCTACAAAGCAATAGAAACCCAGCCCCACTGAAAATAGGACAACAAGGCCCAAATGGAGTTGCTTATGCGAAGCCCACGTCCCCAAACCGAGACGTGACTTCATTACAGTTTCAGCTCTGCACGAAACGGAATCTGGACCAGCTGATAATCACCTGGTCAGGGCACCTACCTGCAGGAGAGACCCCGGCCAGCCCCCGGGAGAAAGTGGCCTTGCGATAATGACCCGCTTTGTGCCATTGTGACTTCCTGTTCCCGCTCCCTCCTTCCTGCCTAGAAAAGTCTTCTGCGTGGCTCTCTGGACCTCCTTCCCATCTGCTGATTGGGTGCCGCCCGTTCAAATCGATTTTCGCTCAGATAAACTCTCAAAATGCTTGCCACACCTCTGAATTGCTTGTGACAATTCTGGCGCCCGAAGGAGACCCTCCCACCTGCCCCCCTGCCCCGGTCCCGCCTCAGCCCCGGAGCCTCTGGGGAGGGTAACCTGGGCGCCCTCAGGTGTGCTGCTTCCTCCCACCCCTGGAGGCCAGTGGGTAAGACCCCCTCGGATCCCAGTTGGAAACCGTACCAGCCTGGCGTGGTTCTGGGTCCCACTAAAGCGGAACTGGGTCCAGGGTGAGGTCGCTGGTGAGTGAGGCTGAACGAGCTGGTGAACCTTATCAGAGATAACCCCAGCGGCCGCGGCCATGTGACCCAGGCGAGCACATCCATTTAGGAGTGCCCTCAAGAAAAAGGGGTCTCAGTCAGGTATTCACCATCAAGGGCGGGGGGGGAGTTCCAGGTGACCAGGGTGAGGCCTGCTGGGACACCCTGCTCCCTCCTGAGCCTGCAGCTGGGTGGGACCCCAGGAAAATGGGCAGGAGCGACAGGGGAGAACTCTCACCCAAGTCAGCTCTCCCAGGAGAGAGAGGGCCGGAAAGTTTCACACAGTTCCTTTCCTTTCGAATTCAGATTAACAGGCAAAAAACATCTGTAAGTGTCAGAACCTCTGAATGGTGACTCGTGAATTAGCTTTTGAGCATCCACTGGTTGCCGGTGGATTTTTTCTCTCCCAGGGACAGGTACCACCTTCTTCTCCCACCTTCTGTCTCATTTTGCGTCCTGAGAACTAGGCTTGGCAGCTGTCAGGTCGGGGGCCCCAAAAATACAGCCTGACAGAAATGTGCTTGCACCCCGTTTCTCACTCGGGTCCTACCGGCTGCTGCCAGGTCTCGGGGACTTGTCTGAGTCTTTCTTTCTCTGGGTTGTCTTTGAAGTGGCTCTGGATCTCGGGGTGTGGGGGATAGTATTTCTTGCACCCTTTTGGGAGCTGCTGACCCTACAGCTCTGCCCACCACAATCTTCTCCGTGTCACCCAATGCCCCAGTTTCCTGGAGCGAAGTCCGCCCTCCATCACGTCAGGCTCCCTAACCCCAGGGGTCCATTTCCCAGGCTCTGGTTAGCGACACCGACCTGGACACTCTGCTTCCAGACTTTGTATGGAAAGGCACGCAGGGCAGGAGTAACCGCAATAAAACTGCCTGTGTGGTCTACAGACCCTGAAAGACCCTAAAAGTTCACTGGCCTCCGTGGCTGTCACCTGGACAGTCCCAAGCCACAGACTCAAACGGGACTCACCAGGAGGCATCCATGGTGCCGGGTTAGCTGCCTCTGACAGACCTCTGCCCTGTCCAGAAGTGAGCTGAGTAGCCACAGGCCGTGATCAGGAGCACTTACTCGACGCCTGTAGACACCACAGAATCCGCTGCCAAAGTAACAGCTGCCCCCCAAACCCCTTGAGTCTCTGGCCAAGCTTGTTCTTGATCTCGGAGAGCCCTAGGCTGCCTTTCACCTGAGCAAGAAGGTGTCTGTGCCGCGGCCAACACCACGTGCTGTGCCTGGATCCACATCACTGGGGAAGCTGAGACTCGGCCTCTCGAGATCACTGGCCCAGCCAGCGGGTTTGAGAGGTGATGCCCGCGGGCTCTCTCTCTGACGTGTCTGATTCTGACCGGTTTGGGTCTGCAGGACCCTGGCTGCACATGCGCGCCAGACACCGGGAATTATCGTGCTTATGATAATCAGAGGCCCCCCGGTGGTCCGCGCCCTCTTGAAAGCTTTAAATGCATGTTCACGGCCACTAACCATGAAGCACTGATCTCCCAAAGACGAGGCGGTCACAAAAGGAACAGAGGATGACCGACTTAAAGGATGGGAACCCCACATCCTGC
>NW_011889158.1:151061-153457 GCF_000151845.1 Pteropus vampyrus
GGGGCGGGGGGGGAGCTCGAAACTTCTCAGGGACCCACTGTCGACGCCTTCGCTTCCGCTTCTGTTTAAGTCAGGGGTGGGGTTTCTAGGAAAAGCTGAAGACAGCGCGGTCGGCGACTTCGATGTGATGTCAAAAGGCAGAAGCTTGCCACAAGGAGACTGGCTTTTGCTTTCGTGACCACAGAGAGAAAACCCTTCCATCCCCTTCCTTGTGCATACGAAGTGCTCTTCACGGCCTCGAGCGGGAGTACCGAACTACCGTTCGCTTCTGGCCGCCGAAGAGACACGCTCAGGAGAAGCCAGCATGTCTAACATAATCTACCTAAGGGCAAAGTGGAGTGACAGGGGACTCAACGGAAAGGATAACAAAGAAACGGCTGCCTTACACTGGGAGAAGAGCCGATCTGTAAAATCGAGAAGAATAATAAGATAAACAACGTAAAGTATTAGGAGTTGAACGTTCGGTTTTGAGATTCTCCTCTGAATGATTGTAACACACACTTACGTGTTTTGCAGAAAACATAATCTCACTATCACAGTTCCATCAAGCCCAGAAAATGACATGTGTATTCTCAAGGACATAGATTTCTTCTGCATCTATTATTTCTCTGTACCTATATATTACTAAAGAATGATTTGACACTTGGTACAGTACAACACTTTCTAGTTAAAAGTTCGAATTTTTCCAAGCCTAAGGCTCACTGCATTTTTAAATTTATATCCCATGTAAAGCTCATTTACTATAACTTCACCTTTTCCAGTGAAAAAGGGCTAGCTGGGGTTCTATCCATTTTTTCGGAACTGTAATTGCTGAAATGGCCTTGAATGCCAGAACTCGACTATGGCTCCACAGTCTCCCGCTCCAAGCCGGGGGCTCTCTTGCAGGTGAGACATGAGGTCACCCGCCCTGGTTGCCCAAAGGCCAGGGGCCCTAAGCTGTGACCTCACAGTCCTAGCAAGCGGTGTGGCAGGGTCCTTCCTGTGCCTACTGCAGAGAGAATCCGTGAGAGCTTGTGGGTCACAGCCAAGCTCGCAACGAGGCGGCTTTGAAGGTTGGCACAGATCTGGGTGTGTAGAGGGGTCAGGGGCAGAAAGGGGGCAGAGCTGATAACATGATCGAAGCAGAGAGAAGCGTATGGCCCGGGATGGCGGGGTGGGGGCTCCGTGGTGAATGAGGATAAAATTAATAAGTGGTCAAAGTTACATTAGACGGATACGATGGGAATAGACTGCTGAGCATGAACATGTGAAGAAATCGTCACTTATTGGTTGAGATAGAACCAAAAAAAGGAAGCAATAATGGCTTCTAGAGCAGGAATGTGACATGTTGTAAAAACACTAACCCAGCGGAACTGCTCTCTGCTTAATCTTCTGTGCCCTCCCCAAACGTGTGAGCGGAGCCTAACCCCAGCATGACGGTGCTAGGACACGGGGCTGTGGGTCCTCCTGAACATCCTGCCCTGGCAAGAGGCCCCACAGAGCTGCCTCACCCTCCACCACGTGAGGACACGGGGCGAAGACGCCGTCGATGACCCAGGAAGCCAGGCGTCACCGGACACCGAGGCGGCCGGCCCCTGACCTTGGACTTCCAGCCTCTGGAAGTATGAGAAATAAATGTCTGTTGCTTATAAGCCCCCCCCCCATATATATAGTATTTGTGTTATAAAAACTAAAACAAGAATCATCTAGAATACATTGAAAATGGAAGAACGTCCAGTAATCCATTAAAATTATTTAAACTTGAAAAAACGCCCAGCTCAAATGGTGAAAACAAGTGTGGAAAGAAAAGGATACATCTAAGAAAAAAAATTAAGAGGTTTCCCAACTAACCTGTCCTGAAATATGAGAAATAAAATACTATCGCCATTTAAATGGGGGGGGGAAATTGCAAGTAACAGTTTTGTATCCATCATCTCATTAATGGGATAAAGTACTAAATACTTCTTTTCGTTTGTTTTGTTGGGTTTTTGTTTTGTTTTTGTTTTTGTTTTTTACTACTGGCCAGATGTGAGAACAAGACTATTCTTAAAGCTCTTAAGACTACAGGTTTAACCTTCCTGGCTTTGTTAATATTGCATTAGAAATTCTCTAAGTTACCTCGAAAAATAAGTTTATTTTTCTCTAACTTATCTACCAAGAATAAGCCTATTGTATATGTATCTTCATTTCTGTTTCATTTCCAAGAGGCTGCACTTGAGTATTTATGACTATTCAATCAACACAGGCTGGTGGGTGGGAATTTAATGTCATTTCATGATACATTTGAGAACAGTATTCTCTCCCTTAAAATTTGAATAAACAGCACATAAAGACAGCCAGCTCTGATTTTTACATTCAAATTATAAACCTGCTATAAGGTGGGTATTATAAAAGAGTACACCCTATTCTTCAAATAC
>NW_011889158.1:154092-158963 GCF_000151845.1 Pteropus vampyrus
AAAGTCTCTGTGGACTCTCTTTGTACACAGAACAAAGCTCTTAGAACAGTTCAAAACACTCCAGCGTCTGGGTCTAATACATCTTTTATGTATTACAGTTACTTGCACACCTACCTGTAAATTATGAAGAGTATGAAAACATGCCACACATGGTGCCTAACTAACCTTTAGCATGGGCTCAAGAAACATTTGTTGAATTTAATTCTTTCCAGTGTTAAACTTCGACCTTTTTATTTTCGATAGCTTCTGGCCTTTGTTGGCCCACTGCACCTCTCTAGTCGATGAGAATAGTCTTCGAGACAAAGTCCATCTATGTCTCGCTGGCAGCTACATACCCAGCCCATCTGTGCCTGACGCTGCAGAGAGCTTGTATAACATCTGTTAGCCACAGACACTAATGAGACTCTGTACCCACCTCTCCATCAAATCAGTAAGGCAATAAAATCAACTCTATGCACTGCATTCTCCGTCCACAGGCCCACTAACACGAAACCCAAAGATACGCTATGCTCTCAGTTAATTCCTTACAGTTATTCTGAAACTTTGAAACAACCCATTCCAAGTGCCTCTTAAAACTCAGCAATCCATGCTACACATGGAGAGGACAAATGATGTATTTATTTCACCATGACCCAAAACATTCATTGAGTCTTCTCTTTAGACGACCTTACAAATCTATATGCTTTGTCCACTATTCTATTTCTTCTATTCTAAGAGCTTCTTTCTCTGCCTCTGGGAAGAATAATTTATTCTAGCAATCCGAGATTATTTTACCCTGTAATTCCCAGGAGAAGAATTTCATCTTGATTGTATTTTAGAAGAATTTACTTTAATTTTTGATTTTTTATTTATAGTTTAAACTACCACTCCATGTTGTTTCCATTCAAATGTTTGCTTGGACTTTGTTTCTGCAGAAAAGTTCATTTTGCAATACAGCTTGCTTGACTGGAAAACCATTCTCCAGCAGTAGTGCTCTTATTGGTAGACGGGCTGACATTGAAGCAGGCAGCACCTTGCATCTACCAACACGTGAAACGCACACCCAAACACCAGTCTAATACCTGAGACGAGATGATTTGATGAGTTCATATATATATGTATAAGTTCGGTGTAAGGAATTTTTAGTAGGTAGATTCTCCTTGTATTAGATAATCTTTAAAAGGTGACTCAAGCAGAAATATGAGTGGTGCTTTCATGAATTTTAAGTGGTTTTTAATGTCTTTCATTGTTATATAAGTGTTTCGCTGTCTGCTTTGCAGATATACAGAATTTGATGAAGATACAGAAAGCAAAACTCGGCTGGAGAGTAATAGTGTATAAAATATCCCAGATTCAGGATAGATTCGCTGCAGCTGAATGGATAAGCCATGTACAAAGCCCGTTCAAAGTCATTTAATATTTTAGCAACAATTAACGGAATAACTGAAAATTAGATGTCTTTAGAAAGGTATTGAGGTCTATCCACGTTAAAGTATTAGAAAATGAAAAGTAATATGCACTTACTTGCTTCTTAAGCCCTGAGACTGGACCATTTCCACTAATTCAGAGCATGGAACTCATTGAGACAGTACCAAAATCAAACCTGGAAATCATAACATCCTACCAAAAATGAGATTTAAAGAAATTTTGTCATTTATAATTATATGTGGTTATTCCATTGGGGTACAATGGCAGAATGATTTTTCCACAGAGAGTCAATGATGAATTACTTGCAAGCATGAAATGTGGACAGAGATATGTCTACCCACAGACAGTTCACCAGTGATGCACTCCACTTGTTAATAAAAGCATATGTTATCATTCTTTAATGCTTATCATCCCAAATGTTCTCATTGGAGAGTCTAAAATTATCCATAAGCTAGTATGAAATCACTAGTAAAAAGCAAAATCATGCTCATTTTATAAGACCTAAAAATATGTCCCCCCAAAAAACAGCAACCAGTTTGGATAGATCGAATCCATGTAATATATAAGAATTTTAATCTAAAAGTTGGGACTACTTGAAAGGAAACTGACACATAGGTAACTTTAAGTTACATTTTGTAACACGTAAGTTCCATAAGTACTGTTGCTAATTGCCAACCCATACGGATCCTACCTGTCCACCTAGAGCTCTCCAAACCTACCTACATTTTTGAAAATTGTGATCCTTTCCCCTTATATTGTCAGCCATAGAGTCATAAAAACACAATGATTCTGTGTTGTCAGCACGCAACTTTCTCTACAACCTCTCCAGAGCTGCCACGTGAGACAGGACGGAGGAATGTGGTGGAATTTTAAGTTCTGAAGGATCACTATGACAACGCGGCTCGCTCGTTGTCCACGACACCTCATTCTAAGTAAGAGACGCAAGTTCCTTGAATGTATTTACTCCTTGCCTGCCCTACTTTTCGTCTTTTAAGTATTTCCTATGCTTTTCTTTCTTACCTTTGTAAGAAATCAAAACTGTCCTTTGGAAGCAGAAACTCATATCGCTATTTTAAGGTCTGAGAAAGGCCAGGTTCATGGGTGTGGGGGCAGGTGTGTCTGGACAGAGTACTTCGTCTTGTGAAAATTGGCAGGAAATCCGTGATGACAATTTAATTCTAATGGTTATATTTCCAGGTTACTGTGAATTGTGCAGTTTTTTGGGTTAAACAGAACTAAAGTCAGAACGGAATATTGTGTCGAGGAGATGGAACCAGCAAGCCACCATGGTGTTAGAAGAAACAAGACTAACACATTTCGAAGCAGAAATGTCCATAGGAGATCATCCAGTGGGTAACAGAGCAAATGCCCCTTTTTGCCAAAAGGAAAAACTCTGACTATAAAAAAGACTATAGCAAGGTCTCTAACTTATCTACATCTTATCTAACCACCAGCAGAGCAGAAAATGGAACCTAAGTTCTCTTATCTTATGAATCTGGGACACATTTTGGGGATCTCAAGTGCTAAAGCAGTCAGTAAGTTGGACCCTAGCATGTTCGAGTCCTACAGCCACTGTTAACAAATGACCTCAAACGTGGTGACATAGAGCGACAGAAGTGTACTACTGCACAGTGCTGGAGGCCAGACGCCCTAAATCAGCACCTCTGCACCCCAGTCAAGGTGACAGAGGGGCTGCCCTCCCCACAGAGGCCCTCGGGGACAATCCGTTCCTTGCCCCTTCCCGCTCCCACAGCTGCCATGCTCGCTGGCTGCGGCCACAGCCCTCAGCCTTCAGGGTCAGCTGTGCCTTCAGCTCTCTCTCCCACCTCTGGTGTCTTGTCTTCTGTATGTGTCACCTCCTGTCCCTCTCTGATAAGGCTGCTTGTGCTGCATCTGGGGGCCATCTGGGTAATCCAAGATGATCTCCCCTTCTTGAAATCTTTATGCGATTTCATCGCATCTTCAAAAACGCTTTTTCCAAATAATATAATATTTTCGGCTCGAAGGAATTAGGCCTTGATATTTTTGGGGGGTGGGGGATTATTCTGCTGGCTGTTAATTAAATTAATTAGATATTTAGCCATTTGTAAAATTGGATATTGACTTGTCAACTTTTTATCCTGGCATCATATGACAATTCTAAAACGACGTGAAATATATCAAGAGAACTATAGCAAATAGTTATTGTTTTTGCCTGTGCGACATCTATTCACCCTTCCGTTACGTGAGAGCAAAAGGCAGCTACCCAAAAGCAGCCTGTGTCCTTAGCAGGGTCCTAAACACCAACACATGTGACATTGTCCCCACAGCCTCTGTGGAGCCACCGTCCTTGCAACAAGAGACACGGCGTCTATTGAAGAGCTTCGTCAACGCACAGAAAAGCAAGATACAGTCACGGTCCCCCCTGACGTTTGCGCCATCAGGTCTTAAAACAGCAACTACTCGTCTACAAAACCCACGCGTGTTGCATTTTCAAGGAAATGGCTGTGGACGTGGAGGAAGGAAAAACTCAGCAAGAGGAATCAGCTACAGCCAATCTGTAGAGAACAGGGGGGTTAAAATGACTGAACCCCAGTTTTAGGAGTCGGGGTGTATAATAATCCTGAAGTCTATACGGAATGGCTGGTCAGAGGCGTTAGGGAGAAACTGGAAGGTGTTTGTAGGCATCGGACCGTTATTTTGACAATTAAATTTTCCTTTACAGAAACGATGAGAAAGTCGCATCATGTGAGCGCAATAGGGGGACATGGCGGCCAGGAGCGGTCCCCTAAAGTCACTCCTCCGGTGTAGGAAGCGCTGCCAGCCTCACACTCCCCTGTGCCCAGGTAGAGCAGCCACAGATACCAAGGTGACAAGGGTCTGGGGGGTGAAAATGACTCTGGCATGCCACAGCCTGTTCAGGTCACACCCAGTAGAGCAGCCCGGCTGGCATGCCCGCTGCCGGGTCCCTCCTGACTGGGACAGAGCCAGCCTGTGACGCCCAGTCTCCCCATCCAACGTCTGGCCCACTGCATGCGCCCCTGCTTGTGCCTGCCACAAAACCCAGATGACAGGGCCGCCGTGCGCTGCCTGGGGCGTTCAGCTGGGGGCTGGAGGGGGCTCCGCCCCACCCCGTGATGCGTCCATGCAGAAGACCTCGCTCCCTCCACTGGTTTCTTCCCACAAGTGCTTGAGCACTTTTTCTGTTAAAGAGTCATAAAATACCAAGAAAAGAGCGTGCCGGGACACACCTGTGGCCACGTACAACCCTCGCATTGCCAATGACGAAATGCTCAGAGGTTACCAAGCTGTGGGTGGACCAGGATCCAAGGTCCCCATCATCGGTGGCTTCTTACACCGCCCAATATGACATCACATCCATCCCAGAAAAGCTGGGGGAACCGCAGATGCGGACTGGGACTCATGGCAGAAGGACAAACGTGGCATTTACGTGGCATCTGCACACGTATTTGTCTGTCTACAGG
>NW_011889158.1:159508-161229 GCF_000151845.1 Pteropus vampyrus
GGTCCCTCCTGACTGGGACAGAGCCAGCCTGTGACGCCCAGTCTCCCCATCCAACGTCTGGTCCACTGCATGTGCCCCTGCTTGTGCCCGCCACAAAACCCAGATGACAGGGCCGCCGTGCGCTTCCTGGGGCGTTCAGCTGGGGGCTGGAGGGGGCTCCGCCCCACCCCGTGATGCGTCCATGCAGAAGACCTCGCCCCTTCCACTGGTTTCTTCCCACAAGTGCTTGAGCACTTTTTCTGTTAAAGAGTCATAAAATA
The DNA here is from genome assembly GCF_000151845.1 of Pteropus vampyrus. Taxonomy (NCBI): domain Eukaryota; kingdom Metazoa; phylum Chordata; class Mammalia; order Chiroptera; family Pteropodidae; genus Pteropus; species Pteropus vampyrus. The sequence goes on from NW_011889158.1 coordinate 159,769, forward strand.
CTAAGAAAAGAGCATGCCGGGACATACCTGTGGCCACGTACAGCCCCCGCATTGCCAATGACGAAATGCTCAGAGGTTACCAAGCTGTGGGTGGATCAGGATCCAAGGTCCCCATCATCGGTGGCTTCTTACACCGCCCAATATGACATCACATCCATCCCAGAAGAGCTGGGGGAACCGCAGATGCGGACTGGGACTCATGGCAGAAGGACAAACGTGGCATTTACGTGGCATCTGCACACGTATTTGTCTGTCTACAGGGGGCGCCCCGCTAAATGCGTGGGGATTCGTCAGGAAACTTGAACCCTAGAGAGTGGCTTCCTTACTCCCCGTGTTGAGGAAAACAGCTGAAACAATTGTGTTCCAGATAAAAGAGTGGAAAGAATTCTTCCCAAGGTTAAAATATAAAACAGAAATAAAACGTTAAGAGTTCTGCCACTTGAAAAGGTCCTAACGGGCGGTGACAGATTTCCCAACGCTGCCGGAAAACCCCGCATGAAGCTTTAAATCGCCAATAAATCGCAGCCGGCGGTCACATTCTGGACATTGGGCGCGGGCAGAGCGGAACCAGAGCGACCTTGTCCCATACCCTTCGATCGTCCTGTCTTCCCCAGGGCGGGGCCCCAAACTCCAGAGAGGTCTTTGTGCTGTTTTCAAACGTTCACAATAAATAAGACCACACGCCATATACGAGCTCCTTGCTCTGCTTGAAGAATTGGTTTTTGAATTTTTCTTAATGTATTTTCTTAGCACGTTTCCTGAGACATTCAATCACGTGCCTATAATTTTTATTGGTCAGGTTTGGGGGAGTGTTTTAAAGTCCGATGCGCTAAGACTCCAGCATCTTATCGACCCTTCCCCTTGCTCCTCACCGTGAACGTCTGAAGCCAAAGAAGCACGTTCTCCACATAAAGTGTCATTTTACGCTTTGAAAACAGCAGGCGGCACAGGAGTGACAGGACTTTTGGGTCTCATCGGAGTCCACGGGGACCCAGGGACAAAGGAGAGCCTGGCTGGGGAGAGGAGGTTCCGCGTGAGTCGTGTCTGCCACGTGCCTCCCTGTCCTTGCTAAGTCTAGTACCGGACTCAGCAGGAAACAGATGATTATGCAAAGTCCTATAAAGTGACCACGGAGTTTACAAAGAAGACTGCTTACGGGGGCGGGCGAGTGCAGAGCGCTCCCTCCCCAGCCTGGTGTGCCCACCGCGCAAACCGTCCGAGGCGGGGCCCGGGGTGGGCCGAGCAGTGATAAACCCCTAATCTCAGTTTTCTTACGCGTCTTTGTCTGCAGTTGCTGCTACAACAAGCAAAAAATAAAAAAAACAGTAGCTTGAGACCACACAACGTATTTCGTCACTTCAAGTTCTGGAGGTTGGCACTCAGGGGAGCCCCGTGGGGCTGAACGCGAGGTGCTGGCAGGACAGTTCCCACCACGGACTCCAGGGGAGACGGCTCCCGGCC
>NW_011889158.1:161279-163308 GCF_000151845.1 Pteropus vampyrus
TGTCTGCCACGTGCCTCCCTGTCCTTGCTAAGTCTAGTACCGGACTCAGCAGGAAACAGATGATTATGCAAAGTCCTATAAAGTGACCACGGAGTTTACAAAGAAGACTGCTTACGGGGCGGGCGAGTGCAGAGCGCTCCCTCCCCAGCCTGGTGTGCCCACCGCGCAAACCGTCCGAGGCGGGGCCCGGGGTGGGCCGAGCGGTGATAAACCCCTAATCTCAGTTTTCTTACGCGTCTTTGTCTGCAGTTGCTGCTACAACAAGCAAAAAATAAAAAAAACAGTAGCTTGAGACCACACAACGTATTTCGTCACTTCAAGTTCTGGAGGTTGGCACTCAGGGGAGCCCCGTGGGGCTGAACGCGAGGTGCTGGCAGGACAGTTCCCACCACGGACTCCAGGGGAGACGGCTCCCGGCCACGTCCGGCTTCGCGAGGAGGCCTGTCTTCCGTGACTCGGGGCCACCGCGCTCCAGTCTCTGCTCCCGTCAGTCATCACAGCATTTCCTCTGGCTTTGACCCTCCTGTGACCCTGTTACGGGGCCCTTGGGATCATATCTGGACAATCCAGGACAATCGCCCCACCCAAAATCCTCAGCTTAGTCCCCTTTGCAAAGTCCCTTTGGCCGGATCAGGAAGCACCCTTGCAGATCTGGAGGTGAGGGTGAGCCACTGCAAAGGGTGAGGGCATCATTCAGTGTCACCTTCTCTGAGCTCCTGCTTGTAGGAGCTGTTTGGGCGCCCCATTGTCTGAACCCAACCAAGGCCAGCAGCCACGGGGGGCAGCACACTGGGCACAGACTGGGGTCAGGAACGGGGGGACGGGCTCTAGCGGGGCACACAGATGTCACCCAGCACAGATCTGTCACCCAGTGTCTTCACGACTGAAGCTGGGGTGTGTCTGCCGGTGCTGAATGCAGCTGGGGAGACTCGATGTGGGATGAGGTGACGTCCTTGACGGCCTGCTGGGCCCCATCAAGTGCTTTTCAGTTCATTTCCACTTCAGAGGGAAAAGCGATGAAATTATTCTTGCATATATTTGAAAAATGTGAAATGTTAGCCTTAATTATACAGTAGCCCCTGCTCCCCATCCACAGTCTTACTTTCTGTGGTTTTAGTTACCTGTGGTTAACCGTGGCCTAAAAATAAATGGAAGATTCCAAAAATAAACAATTCACAAGTTTTAAATTGTGTGTCATTCTGGGTAGCGTGGTGACATCTCACGCCTTCCCACTGTCCTTCCAGGAAGTAAAATCGTCCTACGTCCAGCGTCTCCACACTGCACGTGAGGTTCAGCACGATCTTTTGAGAGAGGCCACATTCACGCAACTGTTAGTACAGTTTACTGCCACTGTTCTACCTCATCCTCACTTATGGCTGTTGATCAGTGACACTGCCTGATTTTTAAAGTAAACTTTATCAAAGGCATGAACGAATGGGAAGAAACACGGCACGGGCATGCCTCGGAGACACCCCGGGTCCGATTCCAGACCTACACAGTCAAGCCAGGTCACAGTAAAGCAGGCTGCAATCCCTCTGTTGGTGAAGGGTCTTGGCTTTAATTTGTGACAAACACCACATCTGTAAAGTGCAGTAAAGCAAAGCAGCTCCATAAAACGAGGTATGCCTGTACATACAGGGTTTGGCGCCGTCACCTGGGGGCCTTGGAACACACTCCCTTCCGATGGGACGACTGTATTTGTCACAGAAATCTCATTTCATCTTGATAATCATCATATCCCTCAAGGCTACACACACGCTCAGTCTGAATCAGCTAAATTTTTATTGGCAACTCGCAACTCATCCTATCCACGGTATTTTCAAATCAGGTGAGTGTTCTTTACATTTGTTGGAGTGGAGGTGTCATTTTCAGTATTAGATTGTACACTATCCCCAGATGAAAAATAGATGAGCGGTTCAAAGTTCACTTACTGAAACAGAGCACAGAGCGAAGGCTGAGAAGGCCGCGTTGAATTCTAAAATGCAGAACGACATACCCACTGCTGCGTTAGTGGCTGAGGGCGCACCCG
>NW_011889158.1:164145-166115 GCF_000151845.1 Pteropus vampyrus
GCGTGCCGGCGTCTGCCGTGCGCAGAACCCAGGCTTTCGAGGGCGAGGAAGGCGGGTGAGGCGGCTGGGGCTGGCGCCGGCCAGTCCGGAGGGACTGGTTTCTCATGCTGGTTCCTTTTCTCGTCGAGCCAAGGCGACGACATTCGGAGCGTCTTTTGCAGTCGCGCCCCAAGGCGACCTCCGTACGCGGAAACAGGCCCAAGGGCCACCGCGGCGTGAATTAGGGTGCGTCCCCGTGGGCCACGCGCTCGGGGTGTGACAGTGTACACTCATCGGCTGAGTGTCTCACAGTGTTCTTGGGTAAGAAAGTGCTCTGGTGGATAAAGGAGCTAAAACTGTACCAGAGTCATCACAATGGCGGCCATTCCTGACGCCTGTAGTTACGAGTAAGGCGTTTCCATTCACAGAATAAACAGAAATGAAACTGGATGTCGCTGGGCTGTGACCCGCCGCCCAGACTCCGTCTGGTTACGCATACGACGAGAGAGGCTGCGAAGCCACCGGCCACCTTTCCAACGATGTTAGGCGAATGGAAGTCGTATCGCTGTTGTTGAAAACGTTGTTTTATTTTTGTTATTTTTAAATGGCCACTTTTTAAAAATGAATTTACTGTAGAGCACCAATTCTGATAGTTTGAGAAACACTGTTCAAAATATAAACGTGATTTTCAATTAATTAGCAAATACCCTCTTACCAATTTTTTCTGTCTCATACATACCAATTTGAGACTCTTCGAGTTATGAGAAATTACACGTTTCATGTCATGTCTTTATCACTTGTCAAAGATTAAATAGTGCTAACGAGAAGGATGCCACATTCCTGTAAGGAAACCGGTGTGACATCTAGGATCTAAGATGTGTTTTGCCCAAAAAATAAAAGGTCAGAGAAAATGGCAAAGCCCCTTTAAGGAGAGATTGGATGAGTGTTGAATACAGATGACACCTTCCAAAGCAAACACCTGCACGCTTGTGCCAAGTTTCACACGCGAGGCAGGAGCGAGGCTCGCGTGGGCGTGGGTGGGAAGGCCTTCCCCCCGACTTCTGATGGGCCAGCGGAGCCCCCTCTGCTTACAGCTGAAAGTGAACAGTTCGAGCCATATTAAGTGGAAAGGGATCGTTTGTCTTAGAGATTCAAGGATGTCTCGGAGGAGCCACTGGGAGGGATTCGGCCAGGACACAGGCACGTGCAGGAGTTTGCGGCGGCGCTGGGCGCAGCTGTGGAGACCGCGCTGCCACTGCACCTGGCCGAGGCCAGGCAGGGACGGGGGCCGACGGCCAGCCCACCCTCCTTATTAGAACCGTGCTCTCTGGCACTTGGCTCCGTCCAGCTAAGGCAGTGGTTCTCGCAGGCAGAGCTTCTGCCCCCAGGGAATAGCTGCACTATCTGAAAACATTTTTGATTGTCACACCTTGGGGTGGGCGACCGATTACAGACCCTTTCAGTTCCGATGGAGCCTGAAATGCACTCTGCTGAACACAGACTGAGGCACCACAGTGTCCCCACATGGAATCTCGAGCAGAAAGCAGAGTCAGCAGGACAAACGCCACAGCCCCGAAGAGGGGCCCCTGTGCAGACGCACAGGCCAAGCCCGGTGGAAGAGAGGCGTCCTCGCTCAGGGCACCGAAGCGAGGCTTCCACGGAGCCCGGGGGAGGGGACGAGCCCGGTGAAACGCGCTGCAGAAAACACTGCTAGACGTGCAGCTGCAAGAACCCGCGGGGGCCGGGAGTCTCCGCCGACTGTAACAAGAGCTTTGAAACAGGAAGCCGCACAGATCAGCGCGGGAAGAGGATTTCGGGGCGCAGACTCTGGGGAGGAACACCCCGCCGCTGCCCGGGAGAATGAGCACTCGTCACGGCGGGGTGTGTGGGCGAGCGAGGGCGTGCAGCATGTCACTCTGAAGTTCGCCCTGTGCACCTCATTCTCTTTCCCTGGCAAAGTGTGGGGCGTTTTCGGTGCCTGTATGTTTCTC
>NW_011889158.1:167180-172021 GCF_000151845.1 Pteropus vampyrus
GACTTTAAAAGAACTGTGTTTGCGCCTTAAAGTAGAATTCCCATCCCAGCAGTCCAGGCTCCCCTGCGGCCGCCCAGCCTTCGAAGACACGCAGCTCGCAGCTCATCAAGCATTCCCGTCACGCCCGGTCCTTCCCCGAACTGTCTTCCCTCCAGTACGTCATTGTTTTTTCACTAATTACATTGATTTTTAGCAAATTGCAGGGCCTGTCTCAGCTGATTTCTCAGATGCGAACAGCAAAACCCCTTGATGAAAGGGGAACAAACGCACGCACTGTGCCCCAGCAAGACGCCACTGTCCGCAGCAGGAAAACGGCGTTGCACGTGAAAGCTCCTGACGAAGTGGCGGCCTTCTGAGCAACGCAGCCACTGCGAAGGGCCCTCCCGGCTCCCCCTCCGGCTTCGTACTCTCCCTGCCCGAAAACAAGGCAAAAACCAAGGGATGAACCTGTGTTTACAATTTCGAGTTTATGCTTCAGAGGGTGATCAGGTGACAAATCAAAACCAAAGTGCTGTTTTAAAATCAAACTACCGACTGCTTTCATCAGCTACAGAGAGCAGCCTACGCCGTCCACCGAGAATGCCAGCTTTTCCTTCACAAACACCACGTTTGTGACCCGTTTCTCAGCCAGCCCCGAACAGATCGCTGCGTCCGACACCGAACCCCACAGCACCGGCTCTTTGTCTCTCTCCAGCCAGGACCGCGGCCTTGCTGCAGACCTGTTGTTCCAGCAGCCACCATGACACAGCCACCTAACGTCACTCGCTCCTGCATATTTACAAATCCTTAACATCTATTTACAAATCCTTAACAAATATTTACCGGGCACCAAATCTCTGCAGAGCACGGTGCTGGAAACTCGATGGTACAGTGAAGAGAATAAACATGGTCTCTGCCCTCGTGGAGCTTACAGTACCCTGAACGGGGTTTTGGGGTGACACGCCCAAGATACATGCTCCTCCTCCCTGCCCCATTCTGCTTCCAGCTGTCAACCCCGTTCCCTCAGACCCCCAGACAGGAGACCAGGAACGGGTGCTGACCTGCTGTCTCCCCACACCCTGGCAGTCGCCAAAGGCCCCTCCCCACAGGGTCTGGACCCGGGCACCTGCCACTGGACAAACGCCATGGCCCCCAGCAGCAGATCCGCTGCCTTAGTCCAGAGTCGCATTGTCAGACCGGAGAAACGGCGCAGTCCCGTGCCGGAAACAGTCCTTGACTTTCTCACTGATGACCACTTGCACTCGATTCCAGGTAACGCCCTGACTCCCCTCCTCCACGGTGTGTGAAAGCGGACCGTCCCGCACCTGGGGAGGGAGGACAAACCCTTCCATCCCTGTGACTAAGCCTGTGCGCCCAGCTCGGAGCCGCCGAAGGCAGGCTTCTCCTGCAGCCAGTGCCGCACCTGCTGCGAGTGGTCCACTCGCTCTGCGCTTTCAAATCTCACCTTTCAAAGTTTCACCTTTTCTAAGTGGCAGAGAGAACGGCATAGAAAAGATTTTTTTTTTTTTTCAGTTTTAGGCAACAGATAACAGCTGGAATGGACTTGCACGGGCACTTCTCCAGACTGTGGGGTCTGCCCGCTCCGCCGTGCACACGCACGCACGCACACCCCCTGCCCGCTCCGCCGTGTACACACACGCGCACACCCCTGCCCGCTCCGCCGTGTACACACACACGCCACCCCCTCCCCTGCCCCCTCCGTGCACACACACACACGCACACCCCTGCCCGCTCCGCCGTGTACACACACACGCACACCCCTGCCCGCTCTGCCGTGCACACAAACACACACGCACACCCCTGCCCGCTCCGCCGTGCACACACACACGCACACCCCTGCCCGCTCCGTGCACACGCACACATGCCCCTTGTTTCCTGTGTTCTTTCTCTGACAAGTCCCCTGGCCCCTGTCCTGAAACGTTTCCACAGTGACGATGTCTAACTCCGGGCAGGAAGCACCCACCAATGGCTGCATGACCGTCTCCCACCTCAGCCCCCAGAGGGTCTGACTCACGCCGGTGGGGGCAACAGCCCTGACCCCTTCCGATGCTCGCCGACTCCTGTCCCTCCCACAGGGAGCAGACCGACCATCATCACCAACTCACCGACCCCTCCACTGACACATGGGGCCACTCATGCCATGGACCTGAGGGGACTGTCCCAGTCGCTCGCCCTACCACTGTCCCCTCCATGAGATTATTCCCATCAGTCCACAGTGATGCTGTGTTTTCTCCCATCTTGAAAAGTAGACAAAACCCATCACCTCCCCTGCCCCCGGCGACAGCCCTTTTCTTGGAACGCTTGGAAAGAGTCGACTAGTCTCCCTCTGAAATTCCGCCTCGTCTCTCTGAACCCCTTCCCCATCGGGGACCCTCTTCCAGCACCTCCACGGGGCCGTCGCCCCCTTACAGACGCAAGAAAAGGCCGCAGAAGTGGCTTGCTCGCCCCTTCCTGGGCGTAACCAAGAGTCCCTTCCCCCCCCCATACCAGGCACGGCAAACAGCAGAAAGGAAAGGAGGGGGACGGAGGGAGGAGAAATGACGGTCTCTCCCCAGGGTCCCCAGGCAGCGAGGGACGAGGCCAGAACAGGAAGTCAGCTCTCCCGACGTGCACTCCAACCTGTCGCTCTGTGACCCGCGGCGCCTTGATGCCGATAGAGCTAATTACCGAGGGTGGTAATTACATTCTTCCTCCTTAAGTTTCAATTACATAAGGTGTCATTTCTCCAAGTCGAGTTTCTGCTGATCATAAACAAAGCTCTTGCTGCTGATAAATAAAACTCTTAATACTCTAGACCTGAAGTAAGAGGCAATCTCATCTCCTCGTGACTTGGAGAGCCCTGGAGAGCCGATGGCACTCCCTCCTCTCCCACATGGGGATGCACCTGCAGACCGTGTGGCTTGCTCCCGTGGGAACCGGGCCCTGGAGTGCCTTCGAAATCAATCTGCAACTCTCGGGGGTTAGCTTTTATTGTCCTCATTTCAAAATACATCTAGTGCTTGCAGACACTTGAGTCAATGTATAAGTAAAAATTCAATCCACTCTAAGAGCAGAGTAAAATCCCCCCCTGAGATGGGGTAGAATGATAGGCAGAAACGTGTAGAGAGTAAAAAGGATCCTAAGAAGCAGAGAGGATTAGAAGCAGCCAAGTTTAGCTGGAGAGAGGCACCAGGCGCACGCAGTGCTCTGGGAGGGAATCCGATTTCTTCCACTCCAGTGGCGCCCACCAGGACCCAAGGCTGGTTCTGACCTTCACCATCACTATGGGGGAAAGGTGAGTTCTGCAGTTGCTATAGTGACCTTCCTTTCCATCTTCGCTTCTCGTTTTGTTCCAATTCATCTTCAGTGAGTTGCTTATTTCTCCTCTTTATCAACCTTCTAGCTCTTCTTCAATTATTTTTAAATTTGAGATCAAATCCCAGCTGTGTTGTGAGGGCTTCTATACACATTAACAAAATCACTTCCTGTCATAAACCACTGGCTCATTGTGATGAGCTTTATTAAATAGCTACCATCCAGAGGTTATTTTAATAATCAGTTAACATCCCCAAGTAGACTGTGTGTGTGTCTGTGTGTATGTCTCTGCGTGTGTGTATGTCCCTGTGTGTTTGTCTACGTGTGTGTCTGTATATGTATTTGTGTGTGTGTGTGTGTGTGTGTGTCAATGCCGAGGGAGATTCCAGTTGAAAGGCTCATGGATTTGAATAGACTTGCCCTCCACAGATCCCTTACATGAGCCTGACTTTCAGAGTTTCTACAAATCCTGCCTTTTTGCATTTATCTCCTCATGAATTTCAAAGGAAGAAGAATGAGAAGAGGTCACCAGAAGAGGAGGAGCAGGGACATCACTGTGCCACCGAGCCGCTGTGTGACTGCTCTCAGGCAAGCCGGTTTACGTCCTGGGCCTCAGTTCCCCATTCTCTAAAGTGGAGAGAGAGTAACGCCTACCCTGGGGACATCTCTGGGGCTCTGTGAATGCTCAGAGATACTGCACTCGAAACTGGCGCACCGGCGTAAGCTCCCATCACGCAGCTTAGATGTTTCCTGCACCCATCAGAGCTCTGCCGGCAATTCCTCGGCTGGGCACGCGGCCTCAGCAGGCACGATGGGGCAGTGAGCCATCCAGCTTCCCGGGTTCCTGAGTTTTTGTTATGAAGTTCCCCGTGTTTAAAATTGTGCCTCCGTACTTGCTAACTGGCCTTAAACGCTAGTGGGAAAAAAGGCGGCTACCGATCGTCATTTAAAATGGCCTTCGTTCGTTCCTTTAGAAGCCCTGCTTACCCTAGGACAGGGTCCATGTTTGTTCCATATTTTTAAATCTTTTTAAATTACGTTAGGTGGTAACGTATAAAGAAAAACTTAAACATGTGAGCTACTTGGATGTTTTTAATTTCATAACAGTGTGTGTGTGCATGTGTGTGCATTTTATGTGTGTATTGTGTGCATATGTGTGTGTATGTGCACGTGTAGGAGGATTTAACAAGATCTGGAGTGTCTTTAAGACCTTTTTTACACAGTCGTAAAGGGAAGATTTGGGGTCTATTAAGCACTCTACCCATGTATGCTTAATATGACATTTTGGGTCCCAGATCAGCCCATATATATAACTACCATTTCTCCAGGGTTTTATACCAATCTGGGGCATAAGTAGCCTCTACCATTTACAATCTTTAGGGTTAGAAAAAAGTGACCACATCTTTGGTTTGCACACCTCTGCAGATGAAGATGGCGTCACCTGTCCCCAGGGCTGGCGGCGGGACCAAGAGCAGGAACCACGTTTGCGGGTGGGGCCCGCATCCCGGGGCAAACCCGGGAAGCCCCCTCTCCTGAGAAGTCCTGGG
>NW_011889158.1:173321-174535 GCF_000151845.1 Pteropus vampyrus
CAGGGCCAACACGGGGGCTCCGTGACGGACGAGGGGTCACACGCACGCCCTGCTAGTGGTGTCGCCCCACAGCTAAGACACAGGCACAACTACAGGGGTCGCTTTTGCCACACCGCAGACAAAACCAGCTTCACGGCAGATGTCCATCACCCCCACGCGCCCCACCCCAAGCCTGCTGGGCAGCTCCGAAGGAGACGCCCAAACCTCCCTGACGTCGGACGTGGGCTCTCTGGAGTGGTGACCTCAGTCTATGCAGTGAAGCACGCGTCACCCAGGTAGTCCACCAAGGGCTGTGCCATGACGTTGGCTGATGAGCAGCCTCTGACGGCAAGAATGCCGAGCCGGCCAGAGTCGACGCTGCCGGACGCTCGTCCCTGTCTCCACAGTCAGTGACGTCCATGGCATCTGTTTGGCTTTACACCCCCCACAAGTGGACGCTGAAGAAACAGTATGGGGGATGCTCTGGCCACTTCGATTTTGCTTCACGTCCGGCTGTTCTGGAATCCATTTTCAGTAGGATGTGTTTTTTTATAGGTTTTTATAGCCGTTTGGTTTTTCCGTTTATATTGGTCATTTTTCTTCCATTGTGACTGGATTAGTCTTCCAGGCCTGCCATAACGAAAATGCCACAGACTGGGGGCTGACACGACAGACCCTCACCTCTCACAGGTCTGGAGGCCGGAGTCCAGGATGGAGGCGTGGGCAGGGCTGGGCTCTCCTGAGGCCTCTCTCCTCGGCTTGCGGATGGCCGTCTTCGCCTTGTGTCCCCACACGGACTCTCCTTCGTGTGTGTGCACAGTCCCTATGTCTCTTTGTGTGTCCACGTCTCTTCTTATAAGGACACCAGCCGCATTGGGTTGGGGACCACCCACACGGCCTCGCTGATCACCTCCCTAACGGCCCCGCCCCAAATACGCCCACATGGGCCGCTAGGGCCTCGCGCGTCGTTTCCGGGGACACGGTTTCGCCCGTCATGGTCGTGCCGCGCGTTTCACTTCCACGTCGTCACGGCCACGGGGCGGAGTGTGGCCGCCGCTCTGTCCTTCCGCTCTTCCTTCCCCGGAAGGGCTTTCGGAGAGGGGACGAGGGCTGACAGGTGCATCCTGAAGCATGCAGGCATCGCTCGTGTGTTGAGAGGAAACGATCCTGGAAATTTAGGCTGTTGACTGGAGCAGAAGCTTTTTGTAACCATTTCTGCTACTTTGACGTTTTAT
>NW_011889158.1:174585-176058 GCF_000151845.1 Pteropus vampyrus
CCTCCCTAACGGCCCCGCCCCAAATACGCCCACATGGGCCGCTAGGGCCTCGCGCGTCGTTTCCGGGGGGCCCCTTGCGCGTCGTTTCCGGGGGACACGGTTTCGCCCGTCACAGTCGTGCCGCGCGTTTCACTTCCACGTCGTCACGGCCACGGGGCGGAGTGCGGCCGCCGCTCTGTCCTTCCGCTCTTCCTTCCCCGGAAGGGCTTTCGGAGAGGGGACGAGGGCTGACAGGTGCATCCTGAAGCATGCAGGCGTCGCTCGTGTGTTGAGAGGAAACGATCCTGGAAATTTAGGCTGTTGACTGGAGCAGAAGCTTTTTGTAACCATTTCTGCTACTTTGACGTTTTATGCCATGAAAACCATGTGCAATGAGAGGAACATCATCAATTTGGAGGTTTCAAGTGAACACTCAAATGCTTAATCAGGAAAATTAAATGACCGTTAAAAATATAGAAAGAATCAGGGGCACATTTAACTAAATACTGATAACTAGAGGTAAGGAACCCTGGATCACTGTATGAACTTGGATGAAATGCTATGTGCCTTCAGAAGAGTTTAATAATATCTATGTGCAAGTGGATACGAGGAATGTATCATCTATCTAATAAATATGTTAACACATACAAGTGAAACCTATTTCTCCATGATTTTTTAGCATTTCTGTATTATTGCTTAATAACTATTGATTCTTTTCTTAAGACTTCCCGAATCATATGCTAAAATCATTTCCAGGGTATTCTAAAGAACTGGCAGAGAGGGAGGGAAGGAGAGACGGAGGGAGGGAAAGAGGGAGGGGTGGGGAGAACAAACTCGCCATTAAAAGGACAAAGACCTTCTCGCTCTTAGAGGAGTGCCGCCGGCTCAGGCAGGAACTTCCTTGGGCCATTTTCCAAGTCTTCTAGACTCCAGAAATCTTTCTCTCCAAAGACTCAGGCTCTGAGCTCCTTTAGATTAGTCGTCCCCAGGCTTTGTGGCACCAGGAACCAGTGCTCCTATGAGACTCCACTCTCTGATGATCTGAGGTGGAGCTGAGGCGGTGATGTTGGTGCTGGGAGGCGGCTGCAGACACAGATGAAGCTTCACTGGCTCACCCGCCGCTCCCCTCCTGCTGTGCGGCCCAGTTCCTAACAGGCCAGGACCAGCACCAGGTTTGGAGACTCCTGCTTTAGAGAGCAGCTGAGGCCAAAACTCTTCTGCGAAACATCTAGTCCACGTAACGGCCTTCTCCTCTGATGCCCACCCACCGCTTGGACTTCTGACTTTAGTCTTCAGTCTTCCCATTTTGTCTTAACTATTAGCTTTGTCTGGGAAGAGCCGAGGGCGTAGGATTTCAGAGTGGAAGGTACTTGGCGAGACTCTGAAAAGGTATGAGACTTGCTTCAAGTCCTATAGTCAGATGGCGACTGAGCCAGGACGAGAATCCAAGTTTCTGGGGCCTCTGGCCATGGTTCCGCCCCACCACACACACAC
>NW_011889158.1:179073-182032 GCF_000151845.1 Pteropus vampyrus
ATGGCCAGAAGGAATTTATCAAGAAGTGAGAGTTATTATCTGAACATTTGCACAGAAATGAGTCATTTCCAACAGTGCACCCAAAGATGCGACAAGCTGGTGGCAAGTTTTCGTTAGCTCACATCACGCTCTGGAAATGTGAAGCTGAGAGAGTTAGAAAACACATTTGTGTCCAGGCAGCTTCCCTCCAGTTCCCGCCAGCTACACGGCCTCACCAAGGTCTCGTCCTGAATTCAATTTGTCCTCTCCCCGGGGCCAGCTGGCTGATGAACGTGACAATGAAAGTTACACACACACACACACACACACACACACACACACGCACAAATCAATAAGAGAGCAGGTGCCTGTCCCACTTCCTTTACTGAGGAAATAAAGGATAAAATGAACAAGTAATTTTCAGAAACCGCCCACCTGCACATAAACAGCAGCCTCTACCAGTCAGGACCCGGTCGTCATCCAATTCTGGCGGTGGTTCCATCCATCTCTCACCCCTGCGTCCTCACTCAATCCACCGGTGACTGTCTCTGGTCTGTCCTACTGTGACATCTCCAACGCTGTACTGGAATGTTGGTTCTCTCCTACTTGCTCTCAAAAAACGGCGACATGAAAAAGCACGCACGACCAGGAGTTAAAGCTCAACTCTGTCGAAAGGTGGGATCGTGGTTGACTCTTTTTTCTGTTTATTTCATTCTTCTTCATCAGTAAATCGGGAATGGAACATTTACATCACGGGGTTTTCACGAGGGTTATGCGGATAACGTACGGAAGCACTTGGTATGGTGACGGTTCAAGCAAGGGTGCAGGGTACTGCAGCCATGGTGTTGAAAATAGCGATAAAAGACTCCTGACTTTCCTCCTGTACCTGTCTGTATTATCACCTGATATTTTTCAACGCCTACGCCATTACTGTCTAAGAACAGTAAAAGTTGTGTACGAAGTCACTTGATTAAAGGTGTCCCATTATGGAGAAGTGGGCCTTCAATTGTGAGGCAGACCACAAACGTAAGTGATTAAAAAATTCAGTAGGTATTTACTGAGCTGAGTGACAGAGCGCTGGGAAAGAATGAACCACAACAAGCCCTGGCATCAACACCCTCCCAGCCCAGCTACTGAGGCTTGACACGCAAGGAAGATGCCTCGAAAGCGAGAGCCACACAAACACAGGCTGAGCCGAGGCCCTGTGCACGCAGACGGGGAGCCACGTGCAGGTCCGCGCAAGCGTGCGGGAAGCCAGTGGAATGAAGGTGCGATGCTTGGTTTGTAATAAGAAACACGTGTCTGTCTCCTGGACAAGGAAAATCCAGGCACTGGCTCTCCTGGCTAGAGGCAAAGGCGCACACCTCTCCCCGGCCACTCAGACGCTCCCCCGTGGGGCTCTGATTCCGGATTGAGTGGCAGGAAGGAACAGGGACAGCAGAGGGCTCGCCGAGGTGACGTCGGGGGCAGCAGCCTCAGGTCTTCGGTGCCGGCCGTCATGCTCGGTACCCGTGAGTGGGTGGCAGGGTCCCCACCAGAATGCCTCTCTGGAGCTATGTGACGGCGGCACCTGTGGTGGCTGCTTGCGTGTCAGGCCGTCCTCAGAGCCTTGACGGCTCACCTTCCTGAATCATCTCAACACGCTCTTTTCTGTTCCGATAAACCAAAGTCCACTTCGGGAGTTTCCAGTATGAAGCCTTCTTCTCCAGCTGCTGTTTGATGAGAAGTCTGGCAACCTACAGAAAGTAGGGGAGAGACACCACTACGCCCTCTCTTTGACCCTATGAGACCCAGCACGAGTCGTGTCAGAAGAACGAGATCACGGGAAGCCATTTCTTTTGCAAAAATGAGCCCCCTTTACAAAATGTCTGCAGTCTAGACTCACTGGTTTCCCTGAGCACGCACCACGCTACGCTATAAATCATTCAGCCAGATTGCTTTTGATTTTTGAAATGTGCAGACTGCCTTTGTTGAAGGATCCGTGGGCATGAGAATGCTGATTTAAGGCTTATTAAGTGTGTTGGTTCCACAGGCGTGAATGGTGCCCTTGTTCTCGCCGGCCTCCGAGCTGAGCCTGGATACACGCAGAGGCATCGGGCTGGTTTCTGGCATGGCATGCAGCCTGAGACCTGACTTCTCAGCTTCCGTCTCTAGCTGCTTTTGAAAGAAAATTTTTATTAATTCATAAAGAACTCTCCCCTTACTGAAACTCAGGCATAGCAAGACTTGAAGCCATTTTTAATTTCCATTTTCCAGCAGTTCAGAGAGTTCAGGGAAGTGGGAAAATTTTGATATTTTCTTTAGCTGTTTTTACTGTGACCGTTTAAGATGAGCGGAACGAATGGGTGAATTCTATGGTGAGTTCCATGATGGATTTTCTGTCACTAATAAAATTTGCTGTCTAGCTACTTGGGCGGTTCTGTTTTCATTAAAGGCCATCCAGAAAGTGGCACAGTGACAGTTATGGTAGAGCCTGGCTCAGCCACTTCCCCCAGTGGTTTGCTCTGTGGCCCCTGGACTGAAACGTCAACTGCTGACCAGTGACACTGGCTGACCGACTCGTTTCCCTGCCCTTATTTTATGCTTACATGGAACTGTTCTAAGAGAATTTGTAAAGAACCATACTCACTTAGAATAAAGTTTCTTCAAAATAGTTTTCATGCATGTACAATAGCAGTTCATACATTTTTAAAATTAAGATCTTATTTTTAGAGCAGTTTCAAGTTCACAGCAAAATTGAGGGGCTGGTTCAGAGATGTCCCTTATATCAAGCCCCAGGCCACAGACCAGTACCAGTTTGTGGCCTGTTAGGGACCAGGCCGTACAGCAGGAGGTGGGTGGCGGGCGAGCGAGCCAAGCTCCATCTGTATCTGCAGCCGCTCCCCAGCGCCGGCATCACCGCCTCAGCTCCGCCTCAGATCCTCAGGTGTTAGATTCTAACAGGAGCACCAGTCCCTGGTGCCACAAAGTTTGGGGACCA
>NW_011889158.1:183094-184593 GCF_000151845.1 Pteropus vampyrus
ACCCACCAGGCTGTGAAACGACCAGAAGCTTCATCAACGCTTTGCTATTCAGGAAAAGCAGGAAGACCTCCCACAACCTGAAGATGACGGTACAGAGGGATCCTCACCAAAACCATGTGCAAAGTTATAAGGACACGTTTTGATGTGTCTGATAAGGAACTACACCAGTCAGTGGTCATCTGGAACAAATAAATCCTCTAATGTCATCTTCATATCAACAGAGGAGGTGGACGCAAAGGTCCCACAGCAAAAGCCACATTCATCCAACCCATCAATAAAAATTTATTGACCACCTACTTCTTGCAAGGAAATAGTCTAGACTCCTGGCGCCACGGCCAAAGCAGACACGTCCTGCTGTCAGGAGGCTTGCTGTCTGGTGAGGGAGACGCGCCACACGCCCCCGTGCTCCTGTCTCTGCTCCGATGTGGGCTCAGGGTTGGTGCACGGCCCGCCGCTGTGGGTCTGGGGCGGCCGGGGCTAACCGGGTGAGGGGTCTGGTCTGACAACCTTGCAGAGAAGACTCCCAGGAGACCAGGGGGAGGAGGGGGACCAGCTGTGCAAAGCAGGAGACAGAGCCTTTGGTAAGACTCGCTCCTAGCCTACCGGGAGGGAGGAAGGAGTGTTCTTTATCTCCATCTGTCACGGCCCCGCCCGGACGCCCAGCCCCGTGCCGCCCGCCCACGCCTGCAGGAGTCCACACTCCCCCCCGAGGAGGGGACTGACGACAGCACGTCTGCGCTGAGCACATGCGTTCGCCTGCCCGGGCTTAGTGAGAGCGCGACCTCGCCTTCTTGGAATCAGCGTCTGACTCTGAACGCGGGATGGACGGAGCCGGAACACAAAACGCCATCGTGAAACGCCCATCGCTGCACCTCGGCCTCCCGCCCGTGTCACACGCCTGCGTGCCGCCTCCTGTCATGATATAAACCTCCTTGAAAAACAAACTTTAAAACTCTCTCCTTTTTAATCTTGTTAAACTCCCTGGCTGAGGGCTCAAAAAAAGGGCAATATCGTGCAATTCTTCGAAAGTCATTTGGAGGACCTATGGAGGCAGCCTGGGCGACACAGTCAAATGGTTTTCCAAAAAGGTTCAGGGTTTTGCAGCTACGCCTATTTGTTTGTGCTTTATGATTTGTTTGATAATTTCATTAACAACCGCCAAAAAGAAGTATTCTCTAAGTACGCAAGGAACCCCCCGGCGGGCAGACGAGGCGTGCGGGGAGCTCCCGGCTTGGCCCCGCCCCGCTCCCGGTGCCCGGAGGGAAGGAAGCAGTCTGCAAAAGCGTCCAGGTGATTTCACTCTGAACAAACAAATCGAGATCTTTTCGAAGGCGAGCCAAAGGCGACCCCCTCTGTGATGGCCACTCACGGGAAGGCTGAGAAGATGCCAGAGCCGGGGAGAACTGGGGTCTCCCACGAGTGGGGAACGGGCGAGTGGTCGCGACGGTTCCGTCTTGATTTAAACCGATCGCCCATGGGCACCCAGGGCAAAGCACCGG
>NW_011889158.1:184903-194348 GCF_000151845.1 Pteropus vampyrus
CATATCAACAGAGGAGGTGGACGCAAAGGTCCCACAGCAAAAGCCACATTCATCCAACCCATCAATAAAAATTTATTGACCACCTACTTCTTGCAAGGAAATAGTCTAGACTCCTGGCGACAAGGCCAAAGCAGACACGTCCTGCTGTCAGGAGGCTTGCTGTCTGGTGAGGGAGACGCACCACACCCCCCGTGCTCCCGTCTCTGCTCCGATGTGGGCTCAGGGGAGGTGCACGGCCCGCCGCTGTGGGTCTGGGGCGGCCGGGGCTAACCGGGTGAGGGGTCTGGTCTGACAACCTTGCACAGAAGCCTCCCAGGAGACCAGGAGGAGGAGGGGGACCAGCTGTGCAAAGCAGGAGACAGAGCCTTTGGTAAGACTCGCTCCTAGCCTACCGGGAGGGAGGAAGGAGTGTTCTTTATCTCCATCTGTCACGGCCCAGCCCGGACACCCAGCCCGGATGCCCAGCCCTGACGCCCAGCCCTGTGCCGCCCGCCCACACCTGCAGGAGTCCACACTTGCCTCCGAGGAGGGGACTGACGACAGCACGTCTGCGCTGAGCACATGCGTTCGCCTGCCCGGGCTTAGTGAGAGCGCGACCTCGCCTTCTTGGAATTGGCGTCTGACTCTGAACGCGGGATGGACGGAGCCGGAACACGAAACGCCATCGTGAAACGCCCATCGCTGCACCTCAGCCTCCCGCCCGTGTCACACGCCTACGTGCCGCCTCCTGTCATGATATAAACCTCCGTGAAAAACAAACTTTAAAACTCTCTCTTTTTTAATCTTGTTAAACTCCCTGGCTGAGGGCTCAAAAAAAGGGCAATATCGTGCAATTCTTAGCAAGTCATTTGGAGGACCTACGGAGGCAGCCTGGGCGACAGTCAAATGGTTTTCCAAAAAGGTTCAGGGCTTTGCAGCTACGCCTATTTGTTTGTGCTTTATGATTTGTTTGATAATTTCATTAACAACCGCCAAAAAGAAGTATCTTCTAAGTACGCAAGGAACCCCCTGGCGGGCAGACGAGGCGTGCGGGGAGCTCCCGGCTTGGCCCCGCTCCGCTCCCGGTGCCCGGAGGGAAGGAAGCAGTCTGCAAACGCGTCCAGGTGATTTCACTCTGAACAAACAAATCGAGATCTTTTCGAAGGCGAGCCGAAGGCGACCCCCTCTGTGACAGCCACTCACAGGAAGGCTGAGAAGATGCCAGAGCCGGGGAGAACGCTTCGCCCTGGGGTGTCCCACGAGTGGGGAACGGGCGAGTCGTCGCCACGGTTCCGTCTTGATTTAAACCGATCGCCCATGGGCACCCAGGGCAAAGCACCGGGGGGTTGCGTTTTGCGGCGTGCGTTTAGGGCAGCCCGCGCCGCCGCTTACTGCTTCTGCGTGGCTGCTCTAAGCGAGAGGCCCACCGCTGAACAGGAATGACGCTGGATGCTCACTGCCCTTGGTGGCCTGGGCTCTGATTAGGCTGAAGGCCACCTTCCCGGCACGGAGCTGAGTCTGCTATCTCATGGGCCCTCATCGCGAATGCGCAGGATGAATGAATGAATGAGTGAGCATATGAACGAATGACGTGCCCCTACTGAGACTCGGGCGTCTGCACAGCTTCAGCGGAGAGTGCGGGGCTGCAGGGGCTGCAAACTCCGCAGGTGCAGAGCTGATCAACAAACCTTCCCCCCGAAGGCCCCAGACGAGGTGCGGCCCTACGCAGCCGACTAGCCATTTCCCTAAGGCGCTCGTGTGCCCCACAGTTTATCTGCAGAAAATCTCACTCTTAACTTCTTACAGATGAAGTAAAGCAGAACAGAAAAGAAAGGGCTTTGCTGGAACGTCCCCCGGTCTTGGGTTTGCATTTCTGGTTCCACCTGTTCTTCAGTCCAAACACTTGGTCACCCCACTGTCCCCTCAAAAGCTGCACGTGTCTGTCCAAGCGCCCAGCGAAAGGGAAAGACGGGGATAGGACGCGGGGTCTGCCAGGCCTGCCCTGTCACCTCCATCGGAAAGCCGATGCTATTCCCGATCTCAGAAGCCAGGTGAACTTTAAAACAATAACCGAATTAGACGGCTCTCTCCTGCTGAGTCAGATTTTCATGACAGATCTTCATTATTTTTTTCAAGAGTCTGTGCCCGCCCGAAGTATCTGTGCCACTCCCGGTGCCGAAAAGGCCGAAAGAACTGCGTTCACCAAGGATTCTAAGTCCACTGGGACCTTCTCATCCCCGTGAGGGCTGCATGTGTCGGACACGGGACTGAAAGCCTGGGCTACGAGCCTCGGTCCCCACGGGAGCACCACCGGCCTGGACGGCAGGTCCGCTGGAAGGCCGGAGTGCCCTGGCTGTCTGCCAGTCTGCTGTCCCGTGGGGCCCGCCAGGCAAACCTTTGTCCGTGCCTGTGGCGTAAAGTTGCACGTGGCCTTTCCAACGCCAGCCAGACTCTTCAGGCCTCGGTTTCCTCCTCTGTGAAATTCTTTTAAGAAGTCTGAGCATTCGTCCTCGCCCGCTACATGGAAATTGTCACCATGTCGCTGAGAGATTAGAACAATGACCTCCAAACCAGGGTCGCTCATTCACGTGTCCAAGAGTCCCGGAAGCAACCGTCCCACATCCATGCTGGTCCTTTCCGTGCTCTGGCCCTTCCAGGCCACATGTCCCACGTCCCCCCTCAGCTGGCTTCCGGATGGGTTTACCAGTGAAAACGCCCATCCATGCTCCACTCAACAGCTCAGCCTCCCTGGGACAGGGCTGCCACCGTCCAGCTCCCATGGGAGACCCACCGGGCTGTGGGGCTGCCGGCCTCTCACCTTGCTGCTGCGGCCCAGGCTCCCTGCTCCTGCTCATCCCCTGGTCACAGCACCTGGCAATCCAAGCTTTGCGTCATCTGTATGACAATGTCCCTAACTCAAGTTTCTTTGTTTCATATATAAATGGTTTCTGTCCTCCTCCTGGATTCTGATTTTTACTATGTGAATTACTATTGATATAAAAGCTACTCACCCGTCACCATTTGCTACCATCACCCCACTCCCAGGAACCAGGAAAGGAGCCAGTGTTTCCCACGGGAAGAAGCAGACATGGGATAAAATGAAGGCCACGTGGAAAGACCAAATTAAATCTCAGCAGAGATGCTTTCAACGAGGTCTCACTGTTTTACCCCGAAGGAGTTTGGCTGACTGCTTTGGTGAGGCCCCAAGGGTCATCGGGGTCACTGGACCTCGTTCATAAACTGAAAAGGCCTTTTATCTAGAGGCAGATGTTGAGGACAGTGATTCTGGAATCATCGCAGATGATCTGCTAATCATGAGAGAGAGTCCCACAAAAGCCAGACTCAATGGTGAGACGTCAGGAAAGTCAGCTCCAACCTCAGGCATCTTGGAACACTGGCTACTGGAACCGAAAGGCACCTTTAGGAGTAGCCAAGTCCACCCCAGCCATCTCACAGAGAAAGCACTGCGGTTCGGAGAAGCTACGTGACGGCCAAATCCCAGCGGCTACCGACAGGAGGCACCGCCCACTGCCAGGGGAGATGGGGTAACAGTCTCTGATCCTGGGGATTAGGACCAGGGTTCCTTTGGGGGCCGTTATTCAGGCTGGAACATCCACCCCATAAGTGAGTTACGTCTCCCTAGATATTAAATGGTTTCTCTGGAAAGTCAGCTGGGATTTTTGATACACCTGCTGACTGAGTGATGGTTCTCTGTGCCCTGAGTGGCCACGCCAGCCTCTCCTGACCCTGGCATTCTGTTATCTAGACCCAAAAATATGGCATTTTTGAATGCCTTCCATTGCATGGTGGGTGGAGGACAATTTTTCGTACATATATCCAAGAAGAAGAAGTTGTATTAGACTGAATGCCTTACATTTGGGGAGAAGGATCCGCACGTCAGTTGATTGTCACTTTACAATAAACTTTGAAAGCGAGTCGCTTTTCGCAGAGAAATATTTGCTTGTTACATTCCAAAAGTCTGTGTCTTTCCTCTTTGAACGCACGGTAAGTTTTCATTCAGTGCTGCATTAAAGCACTGAATGCTTTTCAAGACGTTTTAAAGCAACAACATGGAATCCTAATTTAAGTTGAAATTCAGCCGCACGCAGTGCTACCGATGGAATGACTGGACTGAGGTGACAATCAGACGAGCTGATTTCTCTTGCACGCGGTTAACCTCCCAGATGCAGACCCGGCGACGATTTCATCAAAACTTACTTCTCTGCCTGGAAGCCAGTGCGTTTCTTTTGATTTTTGATTGTAAAATGCCTCCCAATTACTGAGACTTCAAAACGTGAAACGGTGATCTTCTCAAAAGCAAAACCGTGCCCCTTGGTCTGAGCGAGGCTGCTCCCTCCTTCGCTCCGTGTCACCTCATGAAGCCACACCTAGCCTAGCTAATCCACGTTCCAGCCCAGGCCGGCGTGGCTTTTGCCACTGATCTGTGTTGTCCGGCCCCTAAGGTAAGGGTGGCCTGACTTCATAGTCAGTAAAGTCGCTCTGCCAAAAAGTCATTTCTAAAAAATCTCGCTAATTCTAAGTTTCTGTTCAAATGGATCTCTGATCAGATATATTTTTTCTAGCAGTACATATTACAAAGTCAAAAAGTCCCTTCCATCTGCATAGAACATTATCTTTGAGCAGTAAAAATGTCACCATAAATATCACAAGGTATTCTACGTTAAAATTCAACCCCGTGATGTAGGATTAGACTAATGTATTTCGTGTTCATAGGAAAACCGTCTCGATACTTGCTATTAAGGTTATTTCGTGACGATATGCCTTATATTCATTCATTTATTCACGCATTCGTTCTTTATCTAACGATCACCTGCCTAATAAACACCTTTTCCGGGCTCAGTTCTAGAGAAAGGAGCGGGTAAGAATCAAAGGTAAATAAGACATGAATTCCCAGCCCAGTTGGGAAGAAAAACATGCAGTTAGGTGATGCCACCGAGAGACATTCGGACCGACGGGGCACACTGGACCAAGCGATTTACACCATCTGCGAAAGTCGCTGAAATGTTTCAGAAGAAGAAACATTTTATCTAGGTCTTTTAAAATGAACATGAAGTTATCAAACTGACACAAGATATTAACGTGTATGTACATGTGTGTACATGTGTACATGTGTGTGTGCGCGTGCACGTGTGCGTGCGTGTGCACGTGCACGTGTGCTGAGTTCCATCATCGCCGCCCCGACCCCCAGGTGCTCATACACGGGAAGAATGACAAGCATGAAAGCTTTGCTCAGGAGAGTGGTGGTGCTCACGACACCATGTCCCCTATGCCAGGAACACTCAGTCGACTGCTCACCGACCACCGTGCCGGGAAGGACATGGTCTATGACCATCACGAGCGGGATCTGGACACGGCTGGTCTCTTCTCTCACTACACTGAAACCCACAGGAGCCGCGGGGTGGAATCCTTAAGGCTGAGACAGTCACTTGCCTTCCCCACGGCAAAGTCCACTTGTTTTCTGGCCTGTCTTTTGCCTCCATCCTGTCTCCCTTGTCTAATAATTTGAAGATCCAACTTTTCCATCTGCTCTCCAGATTTTTCACAGACACCCTCACCCACATCAGTGTTCCAGCTACGTGACTCCTTTAAGTTTTGATGGCCTATCTCGTGCTCCTTCTCAATCATTCTGCAGAAACTCAAGGACAAAATTCAAGGATTCAAGGACAAAATAATGAATCCTTTCTCTGACCCCAGACTCCCGTCTGACTCTTCAGTGTCTGCTGATGTGGCAGGCACTTTCCACATGAGATGTCACTTTTTTCCTACGACAATCTTATGGCAGTTCTTACAAGGAGCAAAAGGGAGCTGAAATGTTAAGGATCTCACCCAAGTTGTGACTAATAGTAACTGGCAAATTCAGAAACTGAGCTGGAATCCACGATTCTGGCATCGAAAGTCTCTGCACCACGACGTTTGACAGTTTTTAAAGTCTCTGAAACGATCACATTTTTCCTTTATGTTTTCATAACATGGGCCCCCTCTTCAGCCCCATCACTGTGAGCTCCTCCGGGCTAGAGACGCTGGCGCATCGTCCACTTCTCCCCCACGGCGTCTCGCACAGCGTCAAGCATAGAGCGAATGCTTAATACTTGTGAAATTGAAATTATCCAAAGCACTTCCCAACTTCTAGTTCCTAAAGAGCCTGAGGTTTTCCAGGCGGGAGGTTAATGGTCCCTGTTTCGCTCTTGTTCAGACTAGAAAAGGGTATCCCAGCCTCTGAGCCTGTGCCGGCCGGGCTCGGAGAGCGGGCGATCACCCTTAGTCCATGACCCATCGTCATCGTCACTGCGGCCCCTCTTCCCATCCCGACAGCTACTGACACCCTCTTCGATCTACTGTCGACACTGGTAAGTAACCGGAATCTTCTAGCACCATCTAATTCAAATTGTGCAAATGGCAACAAATAAATGGCCTTTGCAGGAATCGGGGGAAAAAACTTAATGCTGCAGTTGCGTTAATCTGATTGCTCCAGCTCCAAATACGAGCCGTGTTGCTGAGTGAATGCTATGGGCTGAATGTGTGTGTCCCTCCAGAATTCATCTGGTGGAGACCTGCGTGAATGTGATGGCACTGGAGGTGAGGCCTTTGGGAGGCGGAGCCTCACGAATGGGATTCGTGCCCTAACACCTGGATCTTGGATTTCCAGCCTCTAGATCTCTGAGAAATAGATATTTGTTATTGAAGCCACTCAGTCTGCGGTATTTATTTTTTATAGCAACTCAACTGAGTGAGACGGTATGAAATAAGGCAGCCGTGTTAAGGTCAGCAGGCAAGGCATGGGTGACAGTGACATTCGAAGCCGAAACATGGAGAATATTAACCCCTGCAGACGCCCCGCCATGTCAAGGTGCGCCGGAATCTGAGAATTCTAAACTAGCATGTCAGAGACAAGCAAAAGCAAGAGGAAACTACACATCGTGACACTCGAGGGACCTGCCTTCTCAGAGGGCTTCAGTGTTAACGGACCAAAGGCAGGCCATTTGGGGCGAGGTCTCTCTCCTCTGTGTCTCCAAACGTCAAGGGAGAACATCGCGTCACGTGTGTCTAGGCTCCTGTAGCCCTTTCGGTTTGGGACTCCCGTCTCTGGCCAGGCCGTATCAGATGTTTTTAGTTAATGAGGTAGACCTTTGGGTCACCAAGAGGCAAACACTGAGGTTTACACGCCTTTTTATTTCCTATTAAATGTTACACCCGAACAATACTTAGCTTTATAACCAGAAACCCTTTCATCTCTGCCCAAGGGTGGGAAAACTCGGCTGCTCACGCTAGAGGTGAATGGCTACGCGCCCTGCGGTCCAGTGTGGCCTCTGAGGAGCAGGCCGGTCCCTCCCAGCTGAGGGGGCATGTTGATCCTTTCATTACCTTTCCAGGGCAGAGATCAGAGCTACGGATCAGACATACCCACAGCCTCCCCAGAGCTTAATCCCTTTAGATTCCACTGAAGCTAAATCTACTGGAGAAATCCTGTTAAACCTTACACAAAGGGCCAAGCCTCCCTACACAGGTTAAGGATGCATGCAGACAATAAGCACGTTCTCAGAATCGGAACACTGGACGAACCTCCAGCAGACAGATGAGTTATAATAAAATGGTGCAGAGTACGTTGGGCTTTCACGACTGAGAATAACGGGTTACAGACTGAACGTTCTGTTCTCAAAAGAAGAAAATAAAATGTTTCAATGCTGAGCGCATTTTAGGCCCCAAAACCCACCTAGAAGGTTTTTTGAAGGATTCCCACAATATCTTCTATGATTTCATTGGTATAAGAAATCATAATAAATACACATATGAAGATGTACTAATTGAAAATATATTCCGTTTAACATTTTTACAGGAAAAAAAAAAAAAACTTAGAAAGCCATGATCCTGAGAAATGGAACATAAGCATCAGCCGGGGGTCGATGAGGGTTTTAGAGGAACATGTCGCCAAATCGTCCTCTTCTGTGGATGAACTGAAAGATGACCTTCAGCTCGAGCAGAGGCTCTGAGACTGGCCACAGGCTTCCAGCCTCACGCAGAGAGAATCCAGTTCCAGTGCGTTTATAAGCGAGTGGGCAGCGATTACGGTGAGTATCA
The DNA here is from genome assembly GCF_000151845.1 of Pteropus vampyrus. NCBI lineage: Eukaryota > Metazoa > Chordata > Mammalia > Chiroptera > Pteropodidae > Pteropus > Pteropus vampyrus. The sequence continues at coordinate 192,980 of NW_011889158.1, forward strand.
CTACCATTCACCTCTGAGAAAAAGGAAACTCGATGCATGTTTTGCATTTTGAAACTTTTATGCTACAATTTCTTGACAGAGATGATTTTAGCTATGAAGAGTACGTTTTCTTGCTGGAAAACATCCCCTATGGAACAATGTCTGAAGGAAATAAAAAGAAAAAACTAGCTGTATTGAAATTGATTGTTCCTCAGTGACACGTGTCAGGTTTAATTAATACAGATTTGGCCCAAGAGCACGTGTGTTCTCTGTATCATTGTAATACACCTCAAGCCTAAAGAAAATTGTACTATCTCGAGCAATATTAGATCTCAAGTTTTACTGACATCAGAATCCCCTGGAAGCTCGTTAAAACACAGATTGCTGACTCCCTCTTGCAAAGTTTCTGATCCAGTAGCTACTGGGGTGAATGAGGGTCTGCATGTCTCTCGAGTTCCCAGGTGACAGACACTCTTGCAGCTCGTCCAGAGACCACGACGTGAGAAGCACTGACGGAGCGGCTCTGAGCCTAGCTCAGCGCTGGGGAGGCGAGGACTGGCCCTACGTCCCTCTGTCTCCTAGCTGGGTATGTTTGTCCTCCTCCAGGGAGAGGGGACCCTCACGGGCTCCTTAGACCAAGATCCTGGGGCTGGTCCACTGACTCGCCCGATAAAACTGTTACCATATTACTTGGGGCTTATTAAGCATCATGCAAACAGCCCGTGTGCCAGCCATCTGCTCTCCAAGTCCAAAGGGAACTGTTAGTAAGTAAAGTGTGCCAGATCACTACCGAACTTTTACGCCTCGGTTTCCAAAAATTATCCAAAACTACGTCTTTTCTTCCACCTGCTCACTCCTATTTAAATTATCCCAGAACCTTCATATGGGAATTTTAAAACATGTTTAGTTTTAAATCAGAAACCCTACAGATGTTTCCTACTCTGCCCCGCTTTCCCACCGTTAATAGTCGTTAGGTTTTAAGTAGATTACGAGTTGAGATTTTATTTACTCAAGTCCTTCCCTCTTGGTATTTGGAAAATAACCGAGTAGTTCCAATGGCTAATCAATACCTTCCTACCTCAGAATCGTTTACCACAACAAACTATATTCGCGCATCTAAACTCTCCACTGGCAGAGAGCAGCTCGGACCTCCTCTATTGATTAGGTCTCTATTACTATTGGTTTTTTTAAAACTGAGTTTTCAGGAGGTTAGGAAGAACGGCGTAGTCGACTCGGCGTTCTAAACCAGATGGAACCAAGTTGCCAACCTACAGAGTTGATGCAAAATGTGGACGAGTCGCCGAGGCCAAATTCAGTTGGGAGGCCGTTTTGTCAGAGTTCCCTATGAGCCAGACCGAGTAGTGTACAGACGAAAGTACCCCCAATGCGC
>NW_011889158.1:195258-195581 GCF_000151845.1 Pteropus vampyrus
CCAATTTAACTGAAATTAATAGAAACGAAAATTTAAAATAAGCCAAGATTATATTCTCATTTCCCAAGCTGGCGAAAATCTACAAATTGGCTCACGTGCTGTTGCTGGAGGAGATGCTTTTGCACGTGCCTGGTGGTGGTGTAAATCGGCAAACTTCTACAGATAGCTATATCACAAAGTGGTCAAAGCTCTCACCTCGCCTCCGTGTTGTGCTGGCTTGAACGATGACCTCCAGTTCTTCAGTCTTTTCTGGCCTATTCCACGGCCGTCGCACTGACCCAGGCTAACACGCTACCTGTCCAAATGTGACACTGTACATACAC
>NW_011889158.1:195631-195948 GCF_000151845.1 Pteropus vampyrus
CCAATTTAACTGAAATTAATAGAAACGAAAATTTAAAATAAGCCAAGATTATATTCTCATTTCCCAAGCTGGCGAAAATCTACAAATTGGCTCACATGCTGTTGCTGGAGGAGATGCTTTTGCACGTTCCTGGTGGTGGTGGAAATCGGCAAACTTCTACAGATAGCTATATCACAAAGCGGTCAAAGCTCTCACCTCGCCTCCGTGTTGTGCTGGCTTGAACGATGCCCTCCAGTTCTTCAGTCTTTTCTGGCCTATTCCACGGCCGTCGCACTGACCCAGGCTAACACGCTACCTGTCCAAATGTGACACTGTAC
>NW_011889158.1:197118-209791 GCF_000151845.1 Pteropus vampyrus
GTGTAAATCGGCAAACTTCTACAGATAGCTATATCACAAAGTGGTCAAAGCTCTCACCTCGCCTCCGTGTTGTGCTGGCTTGAACGATGACCTCCAGTTCTTCAGTCTTTTCTGGCCTATTCCACGGCCGTCGCACTGACCCAGGCTAACACGCTACCTGTCCAAATGTGACACTGTACATACACAGTGCGACTCCTATCCTGGGTCGATCCTTATGGGACAGAACCTCTTTCACCACCCCTCGGATCTGGGCTGGCTTTGTGACTATCTGTGGCTGACAGAAGATTGGTGTGCCAGCTTTGAGACTAGACCCTGAGAAGTCTTGCAGCTTCTGCCATCTCCATTTGAGCAAGCCTAAGCCGGCACGCTGGAGGATGATGGGTACACAGACCACTGACTCTCCAGCTGACAGTCATCCAGCCAACAGAGATGTGAGACCACGCCAGATACACTCTAGACTAGCCAGAGCCCAGCCCCCCCATAAGCTCCCTGCAGACACTGACCAAGCCCCGTTCATCTCGAGGCAGCTTTGCCATATGTGTAGGTATCCAGCTGACCTGTAGCTTTATAATTAATAATAAATGCTAAATGCTTATTATTTTAAGCCACCAAGTTTTCAGTTGGTTGGTTATGTATCAATAGCCAATGGATATCCCATTGAAGGAGAAATTCTGCTTCTAGAAATTTATTGTACAGAAAAACTGCTTCTAGAAATTTATTGTACAGAAAAAATGTACAAAATTACCTGTGGCTAACGCAGTTTGTTTGTAACTTTCAAACGAGGTTGGTAGACAGCATCACAAAGAATTATTAATTAAACTGGGGCACAGCCTTATCCAGGGGACTATATGACTGCAGAGCAGAGCGAGGAAACTCTGGGTGCACTAGCGTGTGGAAAAGCAAGTTTTAGAACAATGTTTACGATACACTGCCACCGTGTAAAAAATAAAAACTGCAAAAGGATGAGTGTGTGTTTCACTCATTGTACAAAATAAATTATTTGACAAGACCAAACTCAAATTCTCGGCGGTCTCTTGGAAAATGGCAAACCGAGTGACTGACTAGGAGCAAGAGTTATGAAGAGAATTTTTATTGCATTTTTTTTCCTGGCATTCGAACACTGACCCAAGTTAACGTATTACCTATTCGAAAAGTAAGTAGTTTTTTTAAGTGGCCCAAAAGACTTTGTACTTGCCTACGGATGGGCTTTTGCCAACACAGTTATCTCTACCTGGACATGACCTAGGATTTTGCTAAGAGTGTTTAGTTAATAGAGAGTTTGGTCCATGCTACAAGCACAGACGTTGTCGGGATGCTTGAGGACTCCCGGTCTTACCTGTGACTCACTGCGTGTCGAGCGAGATGCTGTGACGAGGCGCTCTCTCCGGCTGGCAGAACTAAGAGAAAAACAGGTGTGTCTCTAAGAACGAGGAATTCGGCTCAAAGCGATTTCCTCACAGAAAGAAACTTAACGATAAAGGCATTGTCAGCGCATTATCTTTTTGGTTGCGAAAAAATGGAAATAACTTAAATCATTAATGATAAGAGGAAGGTCAGAGAAATCACACACGCCCAGAGGATGCGCGGCTGTTCTTGTGGAGAATTTTAAACACTGTGCAAACTTGGATTATGCCATTATGTCAAACAGAAAAAACGAAGGTGCAAACTTTATCAAGTAAGGTATCAAATATGTTTTTTAAAACGTCCTTGAAGAAGCAAAAGAGGAAGGTGTAAAAGGACCTATATCAACGTAGTAACAGTAATTATGTGCATTCATTTCTCCTCTCCCCACTTTCCATTATCTCTTGCTTTTTAATACTGTACATACAATAACTTTTTAAATGAATATATATGATAAAAGTATTAAACATGCACTACTTGCCAATAATCTAGTATATGTGATTGGAGGGTATAGAATAAAGAAGTGAATATGGAATAAAATTAATCCTAATAATCAAGATTTGCTTAGTGCTTTAACAAACAACCTCTACATCTGAACATAATACAGGCTTCCACTCGCCCACTTACAATCCAGTGTGGTGGGCAGGGCAGTCTCTGTCCCGTGTGGTCGCTGAGGAGCCAGGCTCCTGGCAGCTCATGGCTCTGCTTCCAGCAGGTCCTCATGTGGGCAGTTGTGACGTCCAGGCCGGAAGTCACCCGCAGTGGCTGGAGCTCAGCACGCAGCCACATCCACAGCAGGGGAGACAGCGCAGTGCGTGGGGCCATGGGAGGCAGAAGCTGCAGGCTCCGTGGACGTCCGGCCGGTCTCTGTCACAGTCATCAGAAAGGCACATGGAGGGGGAGGATTTTGAGCCATTTCTTAAAAGCTGGAAATGACGCCAATTGGAAAAATTAGCAGTCAACCACCTAAGCCAGATAACTGGCACGATACACGCAGAGAAAGATAATTAGGTAAATCAGTTTTCCAAGGGTCAAAAAAAGAAAAAGAGCCATCAGAAGGCCAACCTCCACATTTCAGACTTGCCATCAGAGTCAGGAAAACCAGCTCCAGACTCCGACGGGGCTGTACCTCACTCTCAACCCTGCCTCTCCCTCTCTGAGCGGTGGTCTGCAAATCAGGGATCAAAACTCAGTGACCTCGTGCGTGCGGGCGGCGAAGGCGGTCATGTCAAACTCGCAACGCTTGTACAGTGTCAGTAAAACACACAGCGTGCAGTCAGCACACGGGAGCTGGCAGAGAATGGCTTCGTCGGACAATAATTACAAACTGGTCGATCGCAGTTACCAGGCATGGATTTATACAAATCCAGTTACCGTGTGTTTGACTGAGAGAATTTAGGGTTTCTGAGTTCTGACCATTTCTAAGCACACCATAAAGCCAACATCACAGGAAGAGAAAAATTCTTGTGAGTTCTCAGTCCCATTCACAATGTCGAAAGTGCCCAAAGGTCAGAAAGAGAGAGAAATCCATTTGGCTACGACGTCTGCCATTTTAACCTGCGTCATGAGCTTTGCTCTGTGACTGTTATTGAAGCTTTGTGTTTCTGCTGGTGCTTCATTCTGCCCACTCGGAGAGGCTGTGCTGTGGGGAGCCAAGTTTCTAAGCCTCAGCTGAAAGGCAGTTAATACTCCACACTGCCCCCTAATTCATTTGCTCACCCCTCCCCCGGGGCCTACTCTATGCGGGGCACCGAGGCACCCTGGGCTGCCGAGACGCAAAGGCCCTCGCCCAGAGGTCAGCGCCTTTAACGTAACGAGGGTGACAGGTCAGTGAGTGTTTTCAAAGGTCACCCAACCTGAGGGGACCAGGCAGCGTTCTCTTTGCTTTCTCTAAGTACGGACGGCATTTACAAACCTACACCAGCCCCATGTGTGAGCCCCAAAAGATGGAGAAACCCAGAATGAGGGAAAACACGAGGAAACGGGAGTTGCGCTGTGCGCAGCCTTGACGTCACTGTGTGTCAGGGAGCTGCGAGTTTGAGGTGCCCAGTGTCCAAGCACCTGAAGGCCCCTTTCCAAACACCAGGGTCTAAGTGAGTCCCCTGCCTCATCGCCCTGTTTATCCTCTGGGTACAAGGGCAATTCCCACTAGCAGATGACGTCATACGTGAAGACAATCCTCCTTTTATTGACCCTGTCGAGCATGCACCTGCTACAGACTGAAGCAGCATCGAGGCCCGGCGCCGCGAAGGCCATGGGCGAGCCGGCACACGGGGAACCAAGTGACACGGAAAGCACGCGGGCTCCTTCGTGGGGACAAAGCGCGTGTCCGGGACGGGAAGTTGGAGACTCGTGGCAATCTGTTTTTAGCGTTTCACATTGTGACGTTCCCACCTTTACACCTGCGGGGATGTGCAAAGCCACACTGGGCCTCGCTGCACGGCCTCGAACGTCGAGGTCAAGTCCTTCAGCGTCCCGAATCTGCTTCCACGGCGAGAATTATGCAGAGGGAAAGGAGCGAGGCGAGGGTCCGCTCTCACGCTTCCGTGCTGAGAGGGCGGCCACCGCTGCTGGCTGTCACCGTGTGTCCGGCGTCACTCCGCCTGCCTTACATGTCATCGTCCATTTCTTCTCGCCTGCCGAATGCAGTAGATACTGTCATCGCCTCCCCAGGAGATCTGAAGTGGAGAAAGGGGCAGCCACTGGACAGCGACCAGCACAGCTTGCACAGCCAGGGGGAGGGACAGGGACTGAAGGCCGGACAGCCTGGTCCCAGAGCCCGCCCTTACGGAAATCATTACACCACCCATTCTCCCGCCCGAAAGCAGTTTATTAGTTAATATTCATAGCCGTAAGTCATGTGGTTTATTCAGAATTGAATTAAAAAAGATAAAAACCCTAGCGGGAAACTTGAAGTAATATCCACAACACACGTACACAAACGAGGTACACTGGGAGTGTTTAACGCTTGGTTTAAGCATCTGCTGGGACTGAGAAAGGCTACATCTTATCATCATCATCGTCGTTGTCGTCATCATCATCATCGATTATATTTCCTAGGTGTTTGCATGCGTTTGCTCAGCTTAACTCGTCTCATCCTCTGAAGTGCCTGGGGAGGTAGCACACTGACTCGCAGAGTGCTGTTTAACTAACAAACCCGCAAACACGGGATGACTCAAACATAGCAAAGTCACTGCTTGCTCACATTCGACACTTACTGGGTGTTCCCATGGTGGGTGGCTCTCTTCCAGGCAGTGACTCGGGGACCCAGGCTCCTTCCATCTTGTGGCCCTGCCAGGTCACTGCTTGTCTGCATCACATGGACAGAAGAAGAAATTACCATGTGGGACCTGGGAGTGGTATATGTACCTTCTGTTCATTTTTCTGAGTCCATCACTCACTCACACGGCCACATCTAGCTCAGAGGGAGGCTAGAAATACGGTCGATTGTCTGCCCAGGGAAACAGGTAATCGGAGGAACCAACGCCGATCTTTGCCACGAGTTAGTTCAGTGTCATCCCCATTTTACAGATTAGGAAAGTGAGAAACAGAAGCTAAAATTATTCACCCAAGTCACAGGTTGGAAAGTGGCAGAGCCACGATTCAGATCCAGGCAGTGCAACTCGGGGGTCCGCTGCTCACCAGCACATTCTTGGAGGTGTGACAGTCGCATTGTGCACGTCCGGCGCGCGGGGGGTGGCGCGGAGAGGCGCGGAAGCAGCGCGTCTCCGTGTCCTTTCTCCCGCCCTCTCACTGCCATCAACTGCGGCTTAGTGGATCCCTGTCCAAGACGCCCACACCCAGGGCCCTGCTCGGTACTGAATTCTGAATTCCCAAAATCGGATCACGGGCGGAACAGAGGTAGCAGTTACCACAGAACTCAAGTGACAGCACCTCGTCCCAATTAGTCCCTGCTACTCTGGTGAACGAATGGCCTAGAGCACTTTTTACTGGAACTTGAAAATGTAAAAGATATTTTGTCAATTATAAATCTTTTTTTCTGGCTCTGAAACAAAACGTGTTTACATTTTGAGGGTTTTTTTTTCTTGTGAACGTTTTGGTCCCATCCAGTTCTTTCTGGCATCCAGTTCTTTCTCTTCTAACACTGGGATCCACTTTGAGTTAATATTTTGAAATGATGACAAGTCTCATAAAGGAACGAAGTTTTCCTTTAAAAAAGCTGTTTGGTGTCAACAGCACATCTCAGTGCTCGGTAATGACTCTCCCCTCCCAGGACATGCTCGCTCAGGGCTCAGCAGCCACCCTGAGCCACTGCCCTCGGCTCACCCGCAGGGCAAGCTCTGTCCAGTCCCTGCTGAGCCGGCCGAGAGTGGCACACGGAATGGCTCCAGGCCCCTCGTCAGGCAGAGCTCTCTGGGTCTGCAGTGTGACCCCGGCCTTCTCTCTCCGGGCCCGTGGACCCCAGCCCCAGGGCTGCAGTGGCCTGGAGCCTCGGTGCCTCCCGCTGCAGCCCTGCACTGACCCCCCCCCCCATTTAACAAATGTTTTTTCACTCGCTCTAAGCCAAACACTACTGATGGTGCAAGAATTCATTCAACCGTGGGCAGGACACCGTCTCTGATTTGGAAGAGACCACAGTGGGGAGGAGGGGATGCCAGCGCAGGACGGTGCGGGCTGCTGGGAGACCTCGCCCAGGGCAGGTGCTGGGTTCACAGGGAGCGGCACCAATGGCACAGGAGGTAAGGCATCAGAACCGGGTCACACCTGCACCTGCTGTTGTACAGCATTAGGAGGAATCAGGCCGAGTGTGTGAGTGTGAGTGTGTGTGAGTCTGAGAATGCATGTGTGAATGCATGAGTGTATGCGTGTCTGTGTGAGTGTGAATGTGGGAGCGTGTATGAATGTGTGAGAATGTGTGTGTATGTGAGTATGTGTGCATATGTGAGTGTATGAGTGTGTGAATGTGCATGAGTGTGTATGAGTGTGTGAGCAAGTATGTGAGTGTGATTGTGTGAGCGAGTGTGTATCTATGTGTGAACGTGTGTGAGGATGTGTACACGTGTGAGTGTATGTGTGTGAGCAAGCGTGTGTGTCTGAGCAAGCATGTGTGTCTGTGTGAATGTGTGTATGTGTACACGTGAGTGTACATGAGTGTGTGCAAGTGTGTGTGAGCATGTGTGAATGTGTGTGAGCGTGTGTGTATATGTATGTGTGAGTGTGTGAGTATGTGTGTGAGTGTGTAAGTGTGTGCGTGTGAGTGTGTGTGTGTATGTGTATGTGTGAGTGTCTGAGTGTGTGTATGTGTGAGTGAGTGTGTGTGTGTGTGTGTGTAAGCGAGGCACGCGGCAGTGGCAGCAGGTGGAAGAGGAGAGGCCAAACCTGCATGGTGAACACTCAGGGCAAAGGCTCAGCGGTGACGCGGCCCGGGGTGCAGTCCAGAGCTCCAGGGACACCGTGACTACAGGGGATGGCCAGAGTTGCGGGAAAGGCCAGCTCCCCAGGGAGAGCCCCGCTCCCTGATGAGAGATGTGGCCCCTGCTAAGGGACCATAATGCGTCGTGCGGGCCCACGGCCCTGCCTTGGTCACCGCAGAGGGCGCTGACCCCTACCCCGACCAACAGGCCGGGAGCAGAGCCAGTGGCCCTGTGGCCACATCTCCGTTGCTAGCATGGACACGCCTGGCCCGGCCCCTCCCAGCCGGCCCCTGCCGCCGGGTCCACAGTGCACCCCACAGGTGCAGGCCTGGCACCTGGGCCTTGCGCAGCAGCGGGAAGTGAGAAAAGGAGTCGGGGTCCCGGGAAGCCCACGTGGCCTGCGCTCACCGGAACTGCGCCCCTTCCTGGGCAGAGCAGACCGTGTCCCTCGGCCTCCTTGTCAATCAGGCGCGGCCACGAGCTCTGAGGGACGGCCCACAGAAAAAGAGGGGAAGCGGGGTGCACCGATCCTACGATCCCACAATCCCACACGCGAGCTCCCTCCCCATCGCGGGATACAGGCAAGCACGATGACCTGGCACCGGTGAAGATGGAGGGCCACAAGGTGGAAGAAGGCCTGGGTCCCTGAGTGACTCCCTGGAGGAGAGCCACCCGCCCTGGGAACACCCAGTAAGGGTTATATGTGAGCAAGCAATGAGCCCCCCGACCGTGTTTGAGTCACCATATCTTTATGGGTTTGTTCCTTATAGCACTATTTGAACCAACACGCTACCTCCTAAGACTTTCTGAGGATGAATTCCTCTACGTGCAGCGCTTAGAGGAAAGCTTAGCAAATAGTATGTAAACACCTACAAAATGTTTGCTATTATTATTTTTTTTTTTAAAGACATAGGGGTCTCAGACCAACCGGATGATAAAAGTGATTAGAACAAGTTGTAAAGCAGGATCTCAGTGCATTTCATCTGTGTGTGTCCAGAGACCCGAGTTTTTACTAAGACATCAAGCATCATTCGTTCAGCAATCAGCAAACCCGACTGAGTGCGAACTGCCTGCCGGACTCTGGGGTCGCCCATTAGAAAGCCCTGTCGCTTGAAGCGTGGTCCTCAGACAGGCAGCGTCGACAGCACCTCAGAACCCTGAGAAAAACTGCAGACGCTCAGGCTCTCTCCCAGATCCACTGAGTCTGCATTTTGACAGGATCCCCAAGCAACGAACGTGCATTAACGTTTCAGAAGCGTCATATCGAAAGGATGCAGTCCTTGACATCACTCTCCATCCGTGGAAAGAAAAAGATTAATTCTGGCAGTGAAAATCAGAAAAGACTTTACAGATAAAGGGTTTTTGTTTTTGTTTTTGTTTTTAAATCTGGACCTTGAGAGATAAGTAGGTGTCGGCCAGGCGGAAAAATAGCTCAGGCCACTTCAACAGGAGGAGCGGACCTTGTTCCATGGGGCTGTTTGTGGGCTGATTGCGAGATCAGAACCAGAAACACGACTTCGAATTTAAGTACAGAAGGAAGTCACCTGGAGACCTCCCAAATCAGAGCACTTCACAGTGTGGTCTCTTCCTCATCAGACTCTAGGCTTGGGGCAGGAGCGCATCTTGCTCACAATTACTGCGCAGAGTTTCCCCAACTGTAGCTGGCGCCATTTCCATGGGGTCATGGTAATGCATCGTCTGCCTGAGGCAAAACAGATAAAGATATAGCAATATCCAAATGATTTAATGTAGTATAGTAATAGCGTTTTAAAGTTGCAATCCGCAAATGTTTAAAAGTGAAACAGGCTTCAAGGCTGCAGGGCATCCCTACGGGACAGAGCACGTGTCACCCTCCCCAGTACAGGCGCCTCGGCTGCTGATGTCGCTGGCATTCTCACGAAGTACGTGCTGTATCCTCAGCTTCCTTTTCTAGGTGAAGACACGAAATTGGAGAGTCCGACCTTACTTAAGGAAAACTGCGCTTTTATCCTGGACCCGTTATTTATTATCTGACACCATATTCCCTGTGGAAAATCTATTCATTATATATAAGGCAAAAGGTGTGTGTGTATATGTGTGTGTGTATTATTTTTAAAGCTGAATAGTGGAATATTATTCAGCCTTAAAAAAAAAAAAAGGAAATCCTGCCATTTGCAACAACATGGATGAGTCTGGAGGACGTTACGCTGTGAAATAAGTCAGACTGAGAAAGAGAAGTACTGCACGAGCTCCCATGCGGAATCTAAGATTGCCGAACTCACAGAAGCGGAGGGTAGATGGTGGCTGCCGGGGTGGGGGGCGGGGCTGGGAGACGTTACGGGTCAAGGGGCACGAAGCCTCAGCCATGCGGGAGGCAGGAGGAACGGGTCTGCGGACCTCACGTGCGGCATGGCGATTACGTACAGTCAGCCACACTGTACGTAATACTTTAAATTGGCTATGACGGCAGATCTTAGATTAAATTTTACGCACACACGTGCACACGAGGATAACTAAAGGTACGTATATCAAAGTAAACATTTCAAAATCCTAAGATGTATGCCTCAAATATATATAATTTTTACATGTAAAAGGTATTCCAAAAAGGTTGTTTAAAAAAAAAAAAAAGAAAGAAAATGTCACCATCTGCCCCCTGAGCCTGCGCAAACACCCGTGTTTCATAAGTTCAGAGGTGCAAGCATGCGCCCAATGGCTTTGCACTGTTTCATGCCCACGGGAGGGGGTCCTCCACGCCCCGGCCCAGGAGCCAGGAGCGAAACCACACGTCTGCCTTATTGAAATGTTATGCGGCTTGCGGTTAAATTGAGTTGGTTGAGTAAGCGCGGCATTGCCCTGGCACTAGAGGTGACAAGCCCCCCGCCCCCTCCGCCCGCCTTTCCTCCTGGGCCTGTAAATAGGCTCATCTCTTAATGAAAGGGTTTGCGATGCAAAATTTCATTTTGCCTTCTCCTCATTATGCCACCAGAGCTCCAGGAACACAGGACCGGAAAGCGAGAGCCATCTGCACCCTCCTCTCTCCAGCCAGCCGCCCTCCCTGGGAAAACAGTGCCCCGCAGCACTCATCGAAGTAATGGCCCGGGAGAGGGGACTCGGCGGGGAAACGGAGGCCATTTCCATCATTACTTCCCCGTGTTAAATACTAAATATTTAACGTGATAAAGTTAAAGCATATGAGATGACAAATGAGCAAAAAAAGAAAAAAAAGAGAAACAAAGAAATGAAAAACCGCCTGCTCCTCAGAGAGGTATTTCTAATCAAAACAGTGAAATAATTTTGTTGTCCCATTAGCGTTTTCTTTAAGCTTTCGCTAAGAATTAATTTCTCCCGGTGGGTTTAACCTGAGATCTGCTCTAATATGGAGTCTTCAATGCTTGGCTCCAAGCAGACCACAGACTTGCAAACAGAAGCCAAGGTTGACAAAAGAACGTATGTAACCCAACCGTGTTTACGAGCTCTGATGAGCAAGTCCGGACTCTAATTCTTCTTAATGCCTCAATTTTCTCTGCCATAAAGGGAATTTATACTGTGGTGAGCAGGCATTCTACATGCAGAAATTACAAACAGAACAATAACACTGTTCCTGGCAGACAGCATCAGGGCTAATCCAATAAGAAATGCTGAGCTGATTTTTCAAATGATTTTCTTAAAACTTCTAAAATATTTCAGTGGTTATTGTAATGAAGTTAGTTTCAACTCCTCATTATGTCCTGGATCACAAGATAAATTGGGACCTTAAATTTTCACGGACAGCTTGCTGCTAACGCCTGCTGTCTGAAGAGAGGAGAGGGCGTCTGTCTTTGAGATTGGATTTGAAGAGCCTAGATTTTGTTTCCTAAAATAAATCTTCCCCATTTTTTACTGAAACCCCGCCATGAAAGGCCTTTGGTCTGGTAGGGGCGTAGCCTGAAGATCCGCAAGCCATTCAGAGTGGAAAGTGGAGTTTGCATTTTCGTTGCTCAGCCCTTACCTCGTCCCGGCATCACATGGGGCGATTAAGTATGTAATTGAGTCCACCAACCGTCCAGTGAGGAATACTGAATCAAACTCATCTCCGAATGAGAAACCAGCCTCGCAGGTGAGGGAAGCACATGACCTGAGGCCCGACGGCTACGGAGCCAGGGAGTTGACACCAGCCACAGTTCGGCCTGCGCCAGTGTCCGTGACTTTACCTGCTCCCAACCTACGTGACCCAGAAGAGACCTAGTCTCAGGACTGACCCGACCTCAGCCCCGATCTGGTTTGGTCGAGGATCAGCTGTACTGGTCTGGCACGTTGGGACTGAATCTAGAACATGAAAGGGCAGAGGCTGGGCTGACACCTCAGGAGCCCTGTCAGGCCGCGTCAGGCCTGCAAGCGTCAGAGTGATCACGTGCCGGGACTGTGCCTTCTCTACTCACGGCTCCTCCAATTACGGTAAAGTGGTTTTAATGCCCCGATGGCGTCCTAAAAAAAGCATGCCCCCTATTTCAGAAAAAGGGATATGCAAAAAGAATATGAGAAGAGGTGAGAATTTACAACCAATTTCTGGAAAAACGGACTGACACCCAGGGCTACAGCCGCCATTTACAACCAGTTTCTGGAAAAGCGGATTGAGGCCCAGGGCTGCAGCTTACTGACTACTTCCCACCTCCCTGGATGCCCAAGAAATTCCAGGCAAAGCCCCTTCCCTGCTGCTAACTAAACACTCATCTAGCCCCCTACAATCAAAAGGCTATTTGCTGGTTTTCACTAGGAAACGAGATCATTTACATGAGAACAGTTTCCAGTGGATTCTGAAGGGTCTTCATAAACATCTGAAAAGCCAAGGAAAAGCTGATGTTCAAGACAGTCTGTGGAAATCTAAGACTGCCTTTGAGGGGGTCAGCGCCTCCAGCTGTGGAAGGCGCCCAGTTTTAACAGCTGCTCCACAGGCGTTCAGATTACCCCCCAGTTTCTGGAGAAAGGGGCTGGTGAGGAGCTGCAGATCTGTTCATCGCGCCACTAACTGTCACTGAGGAGTGTTCTGACACAGGCCGGGAAAGCTCGAGGGCTGAGTTTCTCTTGAATTCTCTAAGGGCTGGGTTGCTGACGCGTTCTAAAGGGTTCTGTGACCAAGAACGAGAGGTCCCTTTTGGCCGCGTGGTGCTCTACGTCCACATTCAAAAATCTAAAATTCTAAGACCCTTCAAATTACCAGATAATTTCTATCAAAGTAGTATTATGAAATTTTAGTTTCAGATGATAAGTTAGCAAGAGAAGGAAATTGTATTTTATTATCTACTCTGTGTCTAGGTGCTTGGCTCTCTCATTCAAGGCTTCAGTTTCCATGGAAACGGCCTGTGAGACCATCTATGGTTATCAAAAAGATTTCATTTAACATCCCCCATTTCTTTCAAAGAAACTGCAACCAACAGAAGTGTTTTAAAATCCTAATCTTTAAGATTCGATTAATAGTTATTAAAAGCCTACGACCCCAATAGATAGATGAAGAAGACTCAGACACCAAAAAAAAAAAAAAAAAAACATGTCATACATTCAGCCAATGTGAAGGAGTATACCACAGCTTCTAGACACCGAGCCAAAATCTAAGAGTGGAAAGGCAGAGCAGACAGCCTGGACAGCCTGCCTGCCAGACCCGCACACTCTACAGACTGTGTAACCGAACAACAAAACACTGAGAAGTGTCAAGCTCAGTAATTGTGGTGGGAAAAACCCACAAATGTACAAAATGATAGAACGCCGTTCCTCGTACTTGGGGAAAGTGGAAGAGAACCAGTGTTTGCAGGAATCAGCAGGAACTCTGTGCTGGTGGCCGCTTTTTAGAGGGGATATGACTAATTCCTTGAAAGCATCAAATTCTTTGATTTAATTCTTCTACCTGTGAAAGATAACTTTAACTGTGAAAACACATAATGTTT
>NW_011889158.1:210856-221437 GCF_000151845.1 Pteropus vampyrus
CAGGATCTACCCTCACAGTGGCTTTGCTTCCTTCTTAAGGTAGACTCTCCAGCTTATTGTGTTATTTTTGGTGTTTACTAGGCTGCCGATGGTGAAGCCATCTGGAAATGTTCCGTTTTTTATTCTCTTTGACCAACCACATTTCGAGCTTTCTTCCTAGGTTTGGAGAATTCCCCTCATAATGCAGAAAATGACACGCTCTGGCTTTCACTGTCTCCCTTGCAGCTAGGATGCAGGTGTTGACCTAGGCTATGCCGCTCAGACGCATCTAGTCCAGACTTTGAATCTGGTGCAAGAGATGCACAAACAGGTGATGGAGAACAGGGAGCTCCCTCTGGAGGGGCAGCAAAATGGAGCGCCCAGGCCAGCAGGATCACGGCCGGCTGGGAGCTCCAGCCTCACGCACCAGTGACACTGGCGATTAAGGACGACCGGCATTTGAAGCTTACCAGGAGCAGCAGTGACATGGCCTGCAGAGCAATTCGATGGCCTGATTTGGGCCGTGCGTTTCCTCAGCCTAACTCTCTAGCCCTCCTGGCACTCATACAGCCCATCCAATATCCTTATGAATAATACTGCCCTTTTTTTCTTGAAAATGCCAGAACTGAGTGCATTGCCTGTAACCAAAAACAACAAATGATGCAAAGAATAGATAAGTAGTATTTTCCTTCTAAAATGCAATTTTAGTAGGTTAACCTTTTTAAAAAAAAACTCATGCTTTTAATATCTCATAATTTCAAACACATGCTTATACAGAGATTAGCTATGAAATATGAATTTAAGACGTAGTGCTACCCTGGTTTCAACCTAATTATTTTTTAAGCTCTTTTACTAAACTAACTTAAGTATTTTGCTAATATTAAAGAATCAGTAATAAATACAATTAAGATTACTATTTACTATGATTTGATTTTCATTTCAATTGAGGAAATTTTGAATGCTATAGAATTTTTAACGGCACTGACTTTTTAAACTATAAAAGACAATTCTGTTGACAAGATACTAAGAGTCCGGAATATTAATATATATAGTTAAGAAAAAGTTCATGAGCTAACGTCCAAATTATTTCTGACATTCAACAAAATTCTAATAGTAATGTTTTGGCAGGAAAGAAAGGTTTTTCAGTCTCGGAAGAGCAAATTACTGCTCATGTAGTCTCTCTTATTGCCTAAGTCAGTAAATTGCCTAAATTATGTAAATTAAATAACGTTAAATTGTCTGCTCCTTGTGTATTCTAGACTCATACTTCTAGATTTTAAATAAAGAGTCAGAGTACATCCTTCGAAAAATAAGTAAATCACTCCACTAGGAATGTAAGATGTACATTACTATACTTGCAAGAGACCTGAAATATGAAAAGATGCTTTCTTAAAAAACAATCGAACCAGAGTAATCTGAGAACTCAAGGTAGAAAATAAGGTAAGTTGGGGTAGCGTGACCAGAATGTTATCCACAGTGCAGCTCTGGACTCTGGTAAAAGTGGGCTTTTCCTTCCTGATGCCGACTGAGCCACAGGTAGAATAACCTGAACATATAGAGATATGATTTATGATAAACATATATTTGGCCTTCACCCCCATTCCTGGCACTGGAACAAGTGACAGGAGCCGCAAGGGGAAAGCAGAGATGTTGTTACTCATGACCAGGCCCTTTCAACCACACCCGAGTTCATGTTAATGAACAGATTTTTGGAAAGGCCCTAGATAATCACGAGATGGGGGCTGGTTGCCAGGGGAACCAATCTTATAAATAAGCCTCACTCTATTTCCACCCCCTCAAGAGCTAATGATTTAATCCATTGTGCCTACCTAATAAAACTCCATAGAAATCCTGGCACTGGAGGTCAGAGGGGCTCCTGGGTTGGCGACCACGTGCTGGAAGGGGGCTCTCCGAGAGAGGGCATGGCAGCCCCAAACCTCTTCCATCTGGTTGTTCCTGAGTTAGATCCTTATCATAAGTTGGTGATCTAGTAGGTAAGTTTTTTTTCCTGATTTCTGTGAGTCGCTCCAGCAAAGTAATGAAGCCCAAGGAGGGGGTCATAGGAACTGACTTATAGCCAGTAAGTAGGTCATAAGCACAAGTGACAATCGTAACTTGTGCTTGGTGTCTGAAGCGAGGAGGGGGTGATCTTGTGAGACCGAGCCCCAGAGCTGTGGGATCTGATGCTGTCGCCAGGTAGATAGTGTCAAAACTGAACTAAATTGTAAGACACCCAGCTGGCATTGCAGAATTGCTTGGTGTGTGGAAAACCCACACATTTGGAATACAGAGTATTCCGTGAATAGACAGAAAACAGAGCAGTTTTTCCAAATACATATACACACAAATGCTCACATACATACCATACCCTACATGCCCGTAGGCAAAAAAATGACTGGATTTGCAAGCTTTCAGAGCTATCAGAGGCATATAAGTAAATCAAGAAGAACGAACACCACTGGCATTCACATTGAGTACCAAATAAAAAAAAACTTGAGAAAATGTGTACATTAAAAAAAGAATCTTCTTCCTGGTTAGTACTTGGATGGGAGACCACCTAGGAAGACCAGGTGCTGTAGGTGTAAAAAATAAAAAGTAAGGGATTGTAAGCTGACAAGGTCCTTGCAATCTGTGAGGTCAACCAAGGACTGCCTCGCCTAAAAAAATAAAATAAAAAAAAAAGAATCTTCTAGAGGTTACCTCATCCATTCACCAGTTTCCGCGTGGAAAACATAACTGTTTGCACCAGAATGTGTATGTTCTTCTTTGCTGTACACGTTCACCTTTACTTTTTCACTATACAAACCAAAAATTCCAGGAATTCTGAAAGTATGTCAAACATGATATACACCATTCGTAAAATGAAAATGGTGCTCAGTTCTTCAGCTTGAAAGTGGATCTGAAGAGGTGAAACACGTGTCAGACGTGATACAGCGGTGGTGTGTCAGCTCGGCTCCCTCTCCACTTCCAGAGAGAAGGCGGGGGTCCACCCGCAGGCGCACCCCACAACCTGCGGGGCAGGGGCCTCTCTGCAGACAGCAAACCGCCTTCGGTGTTCAGACTCTGGCTCTGTCCGACTGTGGGCCTCGCCACGTAAGCTGCCACCCCGCTCACCCCTGCTCGTGCCCACCGCTTTCCGTGGGATGGCAGAAGCAGCCATTTGCCTCCTGAAGGTCATGGTCATTCCTCCACACTCTCTTGGTTTCTTGTTCCTCCACCTTCATCCTGAGAAAGAGTGACATAATCCACCCCACAAATGCCCTCAGGTGCTAAGAGACAGTGGGTGGTCCCCGACCAGAGCTCCCGCTCTTCCTGCCCCCTCGTGCTGTCCCGGAAGGGGCCATCGAGGCAGCGTGGCGCCTTCTCCTGAAACCTGAACCGGAACTCATGACCCACCACATTTCAACCCAAATCTCTGCCTCCAGACTAAACCAGTGTGGCCCCAAGTGTGCTGTGGAGACTGAGGTCCCCAAAACTTGTCAAGGAGCGTGCAAGGAGAAGCCTGTCCGCACTGTGACGCTCAGACGATACTTCCCTTTCTCACTCTCGATCTCTCACAGATACGCGCCGAGTTTTCCAGAGGCCGCCTTGCATCTGACAGTACAAAAGTCTGAACGTAGAATCAGGAAATTCCAACCCATTTCTACTAAGCCAGATGTTAAAGAGGTTTGCAAAACAGAAACATAACACAACCCACCTTCCTTATGACGTCTGTTTTTATTTTGGGAAATGCATTTTTATAAAATGTGTTTTAATGTTAACAACTAATGGGCTTATTATCGGTATTTTTAAATGAATTCATAAATAAATGTTTTTAAATGTCTGTCTTAATTTTTAATATAGTAAATATCAATAAATATTACCCACTTAAATAAAAGCTTGTTGGGGTCCTCGGTCGTTTTTAAGGTGTCCTGAGACGATGCGTGTGAGAAGCACTGGACGAGACCACAGCCTCCCCGAGGTTGCAGTCAATCCTGCACACCCCGCCCCCACCCCACCCTCGCTGCCTGCAACACAGCTTCCTTGGCTCAGCTCATCATGCAGCCATGGCCAACCGAGATGCCTGTGCCCAAAACACTCAAGGGCTGGGGCAGGGGCAGGTGCCGGGCTGATGTACGCCTCTTCTATCATTCGAGGTTTGGCTGAAGACACAGAGCCACAGGCAGTGACACATAATAAAGGATTTGTTGTAGAGACTGAAGCTCAAGTAGCTATGGGGGCTCGTTAAGCAGTCTATGTGAGAATGTGGCTTTTCCGTCTGGGGCTCAAGCCCGATGTCATCAGCGCAGGCTGGCAGCAAGGACAGCCGGCCATGAAGCGGGGGAGCAAGAACAAGCTGGAACCCCGAGAATGCCTGCTTCGGTCTCAGCCTGCACCATGATGATGCGCGTGACCTCAGGAGAAGCCGGCACCTTTCACCATGGAGCCAGGCATGCCCCTGGCCAGCAGGCGAAGGCTGTGCAGACCGGACCTGCTTCCGGGTCACCTGCTGGCCTGCCCCAGCCAGATGAGCCAAGGATGAGCAACGCTCTCGAGCCGCAGCAGGACCGCACACCTTTCACCGATCTTCTCAGCAAAAGCATCAACCCGGCTTCGCTTCACCACCCAGATCTCAAGTAAAATCTCTTTTGACCTCTGCGAACCTGCAGTCATGCAGGGCAGGGGACCTAGGGGGACACAGCCACCTCAGCAGTTGTAACTCAGAGCACCGCTGCTGGCTGCATCAGCGTCCCCCAACCCAGCGTCCAAACACGCCACCTTCCAGGAGGACGCCAGTCTTCAACCACCGACCGGAAACCCACCTTCGACCCCTCGCTGCCGTCAGTTCCTCTGAATGCTCCCAGACCTCTCTCTCCGTCATCACGCCCTGTAGCTGATCCCGTGATGCTTTCCAGAGAAACCGAAGCCATCCAGTGTGAGTGCCCCGTGACACAAATGTGATCCCCAGTCCCACTGACTTGTTGTCTCCTATGTAGCTGAACCTCAATAAATACTACTGGATTAAGTAATCAATGGCACGGTGGTCGTCTAGAGTCTCAGAGGCACCAATCTCTCCACCCACATCAGTTACCCATCCCTCTCACCTTCACCCCATCACCAAACCCCTCTTCTGTTTCTCTAAACATATTAAACATAATCACTTATATTGTTTTTAATAACCGCATTATCTGAAGTCTTGCGGGTCTGATTCTGCTGTCTGCCATTTCCATTCTCATTTGCAGTGACCTGTTTTTCTTTTATCTTTTATTTACTGTGAGCTCGTATGGCTTAGAAATTTATTTTTGGAACTACACTGAGGCCAGAGCTGGAGATGGGCTCTCCACGGAGATTTCGAATTTGCTTCTGCCGTGCACCTGGAGGTTTATTAACCTGAGACAAATCCGAGCACAAGTCGAGGTACGATGAGCACTGACGTCGCGTGTCGGGGGGCTGCACACACAGGTAAGAGTTGGTTTGTAGTAGTGAGTTCATCAGGGGAGGGTCTTTCATTTCTACTCAACAGTCAGATTCAGACACAGAAAGAGCTTGCTCACCCTCGCACTGAGGGTGGAGCCCCATGTGACGTCAGTCAGTGGTCCCTAGTTAAACTGTTGCCTTGGGTGAGCCTAGGCTTCGGTTCTTGTTCCAGGTGCCATGTCTCCCTTGTCCATAAAAGGAATAACCATGTCATCTAAGTTCACCAGTTGCTCCCAGGGCAAAAGTAGGCATCACCGCTCTGATAATCTCTCTGAGTTCTCAATTTTCTCATTATTTTTGGCTTCTAGGATTCATTATTTCCCTGTTGGAACATAGATCATTTTTTCCTCTCTTACTCAGCAATCTTAGTTGTTTTGAGTGGGAGGGTCAGTCAAGTTATCTAATTATCAGTCTGCTATAAATATAGGTTTTCATTCTTTCAATAAACATTTTAAACATCTATTATTTGGAATGCAATTATAAGTACTGACATAGAAACATAAATACGATATATTTATGTCTACCCCCAAGGAATTTAGAGAAAAGTGAGAGGCATAAAAATAAATCAATAATACAATAATGAACAATCCAATATCATACAATTGGTGCTATACAGATATGAGTGGGGGGGCTCGGGGAGCACACAGGAGGGTGCTTTCTTCATTTGGTTCAGAGTGGGCACAAGGAGGGTATATCAGTCAGCTAATGTCAAATGCTAATGTGCCCCAAAACCACACAGTTGTAGATAGGCTGGGTTCGGCTCAACCCGGCTGGGTTTGGCTGAGCTTGGTTCTAAGGTATGGCTTCTACATAAGTTTGTTCCACATGTGTCTCGCTCTTCTGAGACCAGCAGCCACATATCCTCATGCCAAATACTCGAACCTCTCAGCACCGTCGGTGGAAGCACACCGTGTCCCATGACCCACCTCATGGTCGGAGGCTCCATGCTCACACACAGTCACTTCTGCCCACATTCTGCGGCTGGAGCAAGTGACCTGGCCATGATCAACATTGTAAGACCAGTAAATACAGCCTCCCGTGGGTGCGGGGCGGGGGGCAGTGAAAAAGGGTGACTGTTTGCTGAAGAGTAGTCTAATCTAATAAAAAGGGATTTGGAGATTAATATTTAAATTTAGTTTTAAAAGAGGGTGGAAATTCAGGAGACAGTTTATTCAGGGGAAAAAAAGGAAGAGCAAATATAAAACAGATTCATGAGTGGGATTGATAAAGCCAACATGGTTATACTATACACCCATGTGAGGGTGGCAGAAGATGCCATTGAAGTAGACAGTTTCCAGTGACGAGCACTAAGTGTTTTAATAAGCTTTATTCTCTATGTAGCAAGAAGCCATTGAAGGGTTTCAAGCCAGAATGATACAATCAGATTGGCATTTTACTGAGATCATGCTAAAATCTCATCAGATAAACTGATACTGCAGACAGGCATGTATGGAAAAGATCCAAGGGCAAAAAAAAAAAAGGATAAGAGGTTGAGTGGGGTCTTTGGTAGTAAGAATACTTAAGTAAAGCTGAAACCAAGAGCTATTTAGGAGGCAGATCGATAGGCCGATGAAAGTAGCGTTTAGCAGCGTCTGGTACAAAATAAGTTCTCACTAAACAGTAGGAGCTACTATCAATAGCAATAATAAGACCTGACGATTAATTCTGGGAGGAGGAGGAGGCAAAATGAGCACAAGTATCTTATTTGAATAACCAGATCGACTATGCGCCATTTATTGTCATATGAACCAAAGGAGAAAGAATAAATTTGTAAAGGGAAAAATGATTAACTAGGTATTTGATGCGTTATTAACATACACACACACAAAAAAACTCAAAAGCTACTAGAGGAATTTTAAATGAGCAATAGTGAGACTGGCAGCTGACTTTTCAGGAAAAGTATTGGAAGTCAGAAAAAGATCATGGAATATTATCTTCAAGATGCTAAAGACCAACAATACCTGCCACTCTAAAGTTCTATACCCGGCACAATTATACTTCCAGAATTCAGGCAAAATAAGAACCAGGAAACCAGCAAAATTATGTTCATACCTGCATTGTTCAAAATAGCTCATACTAAAACAACCAAAAGATTTATGAACAATAAGATGAATTAATTATGGTACATATATATGACAAAGTACTACACAACTGTGGCTCTCAAAGTGTGGAGCCCATAACAATCGTGTCGGTATCACCTGGGCACTTTTAGAAAAAGAAATTCTCAGTCCTCTCTCCAGAATTTATGAAATCTGAAACTTTGGGGGTGCGGGCCAGCAATGTGTGATTTAACAACTCTGAACATGGAAAAGCTACAAATTCATATAACAACGTGACTGACTACTCAAAGCATAATGTTGAAAGAAAGAGGCTTGAAGTATAGAATTTAAACTGTATACTTCATTTATACAATGATTTTAAAAAAATTGGTGGAATTCAACTAAATTGTTTAGAGATACAAATTGAGAGTAAAACTATAATGAATAAAAAGAATATGTTTAACGTAAAATGAAACAGTAATTATCTCTTGGGGAAGTAATAAAGTGTTTAGATTAGGAAAGAATGTTTAGGGGAATTCTCGATGTTGCCTACATTCTATTTCTTGACTTGGGTGGTGATTACACAGCTGTTCACATTACACTCATTTACTGGAATGGAGCAATCGCGGTTTTCCAAGAGAGCCCAGGGTCTGGTCATCGCTCCTTCAGATGCAGGACGCCCAGAACCAGTGTGTCTTTGCCGGAGCAATAGCTTCTTCAGTGAAACCGTCGGCTTTAAACCCGATGGCTCAAACCTGAGACCGACTGGTCCCACGTGGAGTTGCTTCACGTGGTAAGTGGTGTCACGAACGAGGCACGGAACGGGTCAACCAGGGCTGCTCACCGCGCCGGACGCCCGGCTCCGCTGGGAGCAGCACGTGCCTTCGGGTGAAGACCCCGTGAGCACAGCGAGTTGCCCGAGGTGGCTGCACACACGTCTGGCGGCCCCACCAGTGTCCCGTGGAGGCGGCTGAAGCGCGGGTCCTCCGTGACCTGGCGACGTGGCGTTCTCTGGTGTGTCCTCCTCGGCCCCCGTCTTCTCTTCCCTCCCACCTTCGCCACCGTTGGGGACAGTAAGTCAATCAAAGACGCGCTCGCACGGCCGTGCCCTCCCTCCGCGGAATTCCTACTCAGGCTCAGGACTCCGCCCTCACGCCGCCTCCCCCTCCACCTCCTCCACCTGGCTCCCGAGCGGGGCGCCAGGGCTGCGTTGTCGAGAGGTCAGCGTGGAGCTTCCGCCATATGCATCTAAAATCTGAATTTGGATTCCTTTGTCCCTCCAGTTACTCACCAGCCTCTCACAAGTGGCTGTCCCCTTGACAAAGGGACCGTCTGTGTAGAAGGCGTCGAGGGAACGAACAGGATGTGAAACCGGACGGTGGTGGATGGGAAGAGAAGAGGGGACAGGCCGCAGACTCTCGAGGGGTCGGCTCGCCACGAGGGGGGAAGGGAGTGGCCGTTTGGGCGCCGGCTGCGTGACAGGGGAGAGGCCCGGGTGTGTGACCTGGGGAGGTGAGCACCTGGCGCCGTGATTCTCTGGGAAAAGGGCCACGGTTGCTGGGGTGACGCGTCTGATCGCATTTAAATGCCTTCGCTTTCACGGGACTCCGCTTTCGGTTCTCAGGAGAGTGAGGCTGTAAATCACTTTTCAAATGAAAAATAACATGAAGAGACGGCGGCTCTGAGTGTGAAGGCCTCCGTTGTCCCTGACAGGCTGAGAGGCCACCCTGAGAGACACTCCCTTTCTGTCCCCAGGACGACGTGTGTCCTCACCCTCTAGGGAAACGGCATCGGGAAGTGACGGGATGGAGAGGCCGGGGAGACGCCGCCGGGGCAGTCGGCCCTGCGGAAGCGCTTCTCGCTCCGCCCGTTCCCGTTTCCCGGAGCCCCAGGGGCGGCCTCCTGAGACCACACTCCTTAAAAGGCTCCGGGGCACGTCCCGTCCCGGGGGTCAGGACCCTGCTCACAGCCGCCCTCCCGCTGCTCCCCACGTGGCCCTGCAAGTGCTGCAAGGAGCTCCTTCTGGAACAATCCCCTGTCTCTCCCCATGTAATTTCCCAAGCTTGTTCTTTGTTTTTGTTTGTTTGTTTCTTTGTTTTTATTTTTTTGGTGAGGGGCTTTTTTTCATAGATCTGAGTTGCAGCCACTCTCGAGCTGTGTCCCCCACCAGTGACAACAGACAAAGCGACTGCGTTTAACACAGCTCTCCCCAAAAGGAGGCCCGTCACAGCTGCCGTGAGTGGGCAGGTAGCTTCTCCATCAGTCAGGACCCAGGTAAGGACCCGCTAACGTGCCCGGCACAGAACTGGGGACGTGAGGCCCAGCCCGCACGCTGCGGGAGGGCGCGAAGGGCGGCTTGGCCTTAGCAGGTTGGGTGTTCAAACTTGGACTCCACGGTCAGACTCAAATCCCCAGCCGCCCTGCTAGTCCGCTGTGTCAGCGTGGCCAGGTTACTTGTCTCTCCCCTGACTTCCCCACCTGGGAAATGGAGAGTAAAAACAGCACCAGCCCCACTGTTGTGACTAAGCGAGATGGTGAGTGTCAAGCGCCTCCACAGTGACCAGCACATGACACGTGCCCCATGAACAGCAGCTGTTGACCTAAACACATGGACAAGAGGCCATGTCAAACTCAGCTTCCAGAGAGTCACAGCAGAAAGCCCACTTCCACACGAAAAAAATACATCCACTGGTCACCAGAAAGTCGTGGCATATGTTTCGCCTCATTTCAATGAGTGAATCATGTCCTACTTGGAAAACTCGAACCCGAGTTTGGAACCGCGAGCTAGCAGTGACTTAAATAAGTGAGTTGGCATTCGCCCTAAACCACAGGTATGCCAACGGGGTGCTCTCAGCCCACCCGCGTCACCTCTGCCAGCTCCCTGAACTGCGCGGTACTGAGACCAGAGCAGGCTCTGGGGGACAGGATGAATCAGGGACACGTGCAACGGGCCTGACAGACGACGGCCAGTGTTCCAGAGCGCTGGGCGTCCGGCGGCCTGCAGGACCGCGGCTCTGCAGCCACGAAACTGTCCCTCGGGCCTCTCCCAGCTTCACGTTCTGCCACCCCAAGACGACGGGTTTATGCTGCACGCGGCGGGCAGCGG
>NW_011889158.1:221487-221991 GCF_000151845.1 Pteropus vampyrus
GGCAGGGGGCCTGGGTTCACGCTGCAGCGCATTTCAACGCGGATCTCAGGGCGCGATGGGTAAAGGCGGGCCAGGCCGCGGGCCGAGGAGAGGGGCCCCCCCCCGGCGGCCGCCTCAGGGGGCCGTTGTGTTCTCTGGGACCTCAGCAGACCTTCGGCGTGGAGAGGAACAGTCGTGTTTTAGAAGATTTCCGCTCACGTGGTGGACACATCCGTTTCCTGCCCCCCACTCACCCCCCGCAGCGTGGGCGGATAGGGCTCCGCCAGGAACGGCAGGTGCGGGGCTCGGGCCCTGGGGTGCAGAGCCCGCACCTGGTGAGGGCGCTTGCCACACACTCCCCGCTCCGGGCCGCGGGAGGCGACCTCGGAGCTGCAGCTGGCAAAGCCCAGACCCTTGACACGTTAGCTCATGAACCACACTGGCGATGGGACACGGGCTCACAAATGTACGCGAACTTCCCTTTGCCCGAAACATCCCTGTCCAGGGTCTGGTTAGAGTCAGGGT
>NW_011889158.1:223646-231196 GCF_000151845.1 Pteropus vampyrus
AAGCAAAATTGTGTGATGGACACTCTGAGAAAGATTTGTCCAAGTTGCATTTCAGCAAACCTACTGCGTGCCAAGTTCTTGACCTCTGAGGTCGTTTAATCTCCCCGGGAAGACAGATGTTTAATACATTACAATCTGATGTGATCGTGGTAAAGAAGTATAAAGAAGCACACAAAGTCGGGAAGGAGATACAGAGCATCTGCGGATCCCAAGGTGGGAGCCTGGAGAAGGGGACCCCGGAAGAGAAGGGAAGACTGACTGAGCGGCCGCCAGCCACTCCGCGAGCAGCATCTCAGACCGGGGTGGCGATCCGAACTGAGATGCCCGTGCTGTTGGCTACGGCAGCCGCGGGAGGGTTCAGCTCTTCAGAGCTTAATTGGAGTTTTTCTTTATTCAATATCCGTGATAATTAGCTTTGGTTCCCTGAACCGAGTTTATCCTCTCCCGGCAAATAAACGCAAAGGTTAACATATTACTCTCTCTTATTCTCGCTCTGTTGTCAGAAGAAATACTTAATACCTACTTTTTACAAGTCAATCCACAAAGTACATGCAGATGCCATTGTTTTAGGGGCTGTTGCAAGGCTACCATCCTTGGAACACACTTATGTAATGAAGATGAAAAGTGTAAATGGACAATGCCAGCAATTGTCAAAACAGGTAGACAGGAGTCGAATACGTTGGCTTTAAATGTCATTTGTCACATGGCTGACGAGTGGAAGCTGCCAGTATGACAGCTGGCATCTGTAATGAGGAAGACTCTGAGTCAGCAGATCAGAAAAAGACAAAAACTATTCTCTTTTTTAGGGCTTTCAGTATTAACACTGATCTTGAACCTGGAGGTAGCTCTTCAAACTTTGTGTGTAGGTAGAAGGCATCTTCCCCCCGCTGATGTCGCCAAGCACTGAGCAGCATGTAAAACGAAGCCCTAGCTCTCCGTCGTCTACTCTTGACAGTTTTTACTTTTGCTTCAACAATCGCCCAGTCTTGCTGATCCATTTCCAGGAGAAACGCTTCGCTTGCACAAGCTCACACTGATACATCCTTCTGAATGTGACGTAAGAAGTGAAGAAACATTAGCCGCTGTCTGGCGTGTGAGTGTGATCACAAATCTTTTATTTTGAGTTTTCTCCTGTCGTGGATTTGTGTTCAATGTGTTGAGTATTCCTTTTATTTTTATATTCCTTGTTTGAATACTACTTCTTTTTGCTTTTAAACGAAGCACAGTAAATATCTTAATTACAAAAATATTGCATGTTTATTGCCACGTATTAACTAACAACAACAAAAAAAAGAACAGGAATCAGGCACTATGGAGAAATGGCTGATTCCAGGCCTGATAAAGATGAGCACGGGATACACTGTCAACCCAGAAAGTAAGGAAGTACTCAAAATAATGACGAGAACACACCAAAATGACACCGAAGCCAGCATGAAGGGGTCCCCGCGGGCCGGCCGCATCTGACAATCTGAATAAGAACGTAATGATACCATTGCATAAAACAAGAGTCTGTGAGTCTATGCTGATAATAGTTAATGAGAAATAAACGGAGAGAGGAGAATGCTTTTCTTACTCCATCTGTGAAATTCAGCTGGAGAATGTGGAAGTGACCACTGTCCTAACAATTCAGTGGGGGAGCATCGAGCGATGCTCAAGAACTACAATACTCCACCCTCTCAGAACACCTCCTACAACAAACGCTTCTTTGTAATGGAGAACCTTAGCAGGCACCTCCTTAATCAAACGGTCGCAGTCAACTCCACCAGCGACGGCATACGGCATATGTTACAGCCACCCGTCCTGAGACAAGGCGCACGAGAACGCACTGTCATTTCTGTGGCGTTCCTGCCCCGACTCCGCAATCTGAATCTCTTCAACAGACCCAAGCTGAGGGACATTCTACACAGCAAGTAACCTGTGATCTACAAAAGCATCGAGGCCGCGAAAGTCAAGAAAGATAGAAGACATCTGGCCAGAAGGGGACTAAAGAGAGGACAGCTGAACTCGACATGTGACGCTGGATTGGGCCGTCATGCCAGGGGGGACACTGTTGCGACAACAGTGACACCCGAATGGAGCCTGTAGGTCGGACGGTATGCAACGATACCGGAGACCAGCCCCTGCCTGTGGCGGGGTACGTCGGAGAACAGCCTCACCTGCAGAAATCCCTCCAAAGCGGGGCAGCTAACAGGAGCCCTGCTGCAACTCACCCCCAAACTGCTCAGAAAGAAAGCTCTCTGGACTCGTCCAGCGTTATGTCTGCGAGCAGACATTTTATTTTACTTCAAAATAAAAACAGCAACAACAAAAGACAGATGAGGAAACTCAAAATATTGTGAACAGCAAGCTGGCAGAGCTGATGACGGAAATTAAGAATGAAAAAAAATGTGTTATGAATTTGAAAATCTTATCTGTTCCAGAATGTAGAACTGATGCTGTTTAAAATTAAGTCGATGACGGTAAGACTTAAATAAAAGTCACGCATAAAGCAGTGAAAAATCAAACAGATGAAATAAATACAAAAAGAAAAAAATTTGCATGCAGGACAAACAAGAGACCCAGTATGTTCAAGATTCTTTCTGAAAAAGGAAATACAAGAAAGGTAACACACACACACACAATCAGTTATATAAAAATTTTCCAGAAAAGGACACACGAATCTGTAGACAAAAAAAAAAAAAAAAAAGACATCCCAGATTCCCCGTGAAATTTATAAATAATGCATTGCTTAATTCAAGGAGAAAGACGAATCCCTAAGCATTCTGACATAATGACAAATCACCAGCTATTCAAGGGAAATCTCAGCCTCAGGTATCAATATGGCTGGATTTCACAAGAGAATAAAAATATGCTTACACTATAGTAATTTTTAAAAAATGGTTTGCAAGTGTTCTCTGCCCATTCAGTAAGTTGTCATTTATTTGTAAAAGAAAAAGAAAGTAGTCTCACCTATTCAAGCGCTGAGGGTCTACAACTTTCTTAGACTTTATAGGGAATATGTCTTTGAAGAATGTGCCAGAGTCTGCTTGTTTTCATCCCAATATAAAATCCTCCCTTCTTTCTTAGTGACGGGATCCCTCTTTTCAGCCAAGCACACAACCATGGAGGTTACAAACAACGCTTTCCAACTTTCCTTTCATCCAGCTGTGGCCACGTTGACCAAATTTTGGCCTAAAGACTATAAGTGTTGTGTGCCGCTTACGAGAGTGCTCCAGGGGTGCTCTGGGGGTGGAGGGGGCCCTCTCCTCTCTTCCTTCTTGCCAGGGGCAGAGTGCCAGCAGCCTGGGGCACTGAGGACCTTGAGAAGTCACTCTCTCAGCCCTGGCCTGACTACCGCCAGGCTTCTCATGAGAGAGAAATGTGTCCCTATCTTAATTAAGCCTCTGTTATTTTCTGATTTCATACACCTGCCATGAACTCTAATCCTAAATGACACCAATAAACACTAAAGGCAAATAAAAGATTAAATCGCAAATGAGGAAATCATTTGTAAAAGAAATCGTAGTAAACATTCAATTCAATTAAACATAGAAAAAGTCAAAACGGTTGGGGTAGAGTTAAAATGCCATTACACGCCATTATAATTCTTCAAATAAAAGAAATAACGTTGTATACATAATTTGGTGATTGTGGACTGGGATTAAGTCCACACTATGTCAGCAAACGGATGTCACGAACAGATAAATGAGGGTGAGAAAGAAGAAGTGGATAAGTAAAATGTGCTGATTCGTTCCTCTGCCATGGCAGAAATCGATGCATTCAGTCTCACTTATAAAATTCATGAATTGAGAAATACGGGGTTGAGAGTATTACCTAATATGTTTGTGTCACTTAGAATTAGGCTTGGCTGACAGCAAAAGAGAACCGAAATCACAGTGACTTAACAAATGTAGAGGTTTGTTTTTCTGTCACATAAAATGCAGCCGGAGCTAGGTGGTCCAGGGCTAGTATGGTTACTTCAATTTGGCATAAGAAATGTAGACTGATTCTGTCTTTCTGCTTTTTCATCCTTGACATGCAATAGCCATTTCAAGATCGCCTCATGTTCGTAAGATGGTTACTGGAGCTCCAGCCAACATATCTTCTTCCAGAGAGAAAAAAAAGAGAGAAAATGGAAGAGAAGCTCATCTAAGTTGTCTTATACCTCATTTTTCACACATAAGTTGGAGAAAAAATGGAGAATGTAGTCTTCAAGCCAAGCATATTTTTGCCCCTCAATGAAAAGAGTATCCTGCTCTAAGAGGGAGATGAAGATGGATGCTGGGTAGGCAACTAGGAGTCTCTGCCCCAGAAGTAAGTGTAACAGCTTGTGTGATGCTATATACCACCAAATACGTGAAAGAGGAAAACAAAATTCAGAAGACTCTTCGGCAAAGTACTAATATACAGCATTTCTAGCTGTAACACAAGGTTTAAAAAAAAATGCGCTGCTGGGTGTTATGGGCTGAATAGTGTCCCACAAAAACCCGTGTTGAAGTCCCAAGCCCCAGTACCTCAGAACGAAACTCTCTTTGGATGCAGGGCTGTTGTAGAGGCGATTAGTGAAGACGCGGCCCTGCTGAAGCTGTGCAGGCCCCGAATCCATCATGACCAGTGTCCCCATAACAACGGGGCGATGGGACACACGCGCACGGAGAGAATGCCGTGTGCTGATGAAGGCAGACATGGGACAACACAAGCCAGGATGTGCCGCAGACGACCAGCCGAGCCCCAGAAGCTGGGGAGAAGCCCCTCTCACGGAAAGCAGCAGCCTAGCCCGAGCAGCCCAGCCCACACCCCGACTGCGACGTCCAGCCTCCAGAACTGCGAGACAACACATTTCTGTCGGTGAAGCCCCTCAGGCTGTGGCGCTTTGTCCGGACGGCCTAGCAGACTCGCACTGGGTATAACCGCTTTTCCTTTTACCAATTTTTGCATGGTTGGACTACCCTTAAAAGACAATTTGTATATTCTATAAGGGAAGAGACAATAAAGACTTTCCATAAATAAAACGAATGAGGCAATTTCTACCCTGTGTTTTGTTCTGCGGTTTTACCTATGGTAGGGATGACTGCTCTTAAATTTTTGAGTAAAGTTTAACAGTAAAGCTATCTAGACCTGAAACTTTTTAGAGAGGCATTTTTCTGAGTACACTTTGCATTTTGTCTCAGTGCCCTAGTCAACTTTTATTTTTAAGTTTTAGCAAATTACAGTCATCTATACTTTCCTAAGAAATAAAATTTTAATTAAAAGATGGAGGTGGCGATGACAGGTTTTAATCTTCCCAAATCCACACACAAAGAGAGACAGAGTAATTAGTTATCAAAGCTTTATGGTTAATGTTTACAACAAAACTAGGTGATAAAGGGTCTCCACTAACCCTAAATTATTTATGGATGGAGACAAGTCACCTGTAATCATGAAACAGCCATATTATTAACATCTGTGTGGGAGAGGAAAGAAAAAAGAGAAAAATCGCTCAGAACAAGCAAACTCCCCAAATAGTCAACAGGTATCTATCTGTAGGAAAGGAGGGGTTCCAGACCGAGAGCAGCAGGCAGAGCTAGGAAGTGTCTGCCCACGTCGGAGGCGGTGGGAGGCGGGGGCAGGTGAGCACGGCACCCGCTGAAGACCAGCCAAGGGGGCTGGACCAGGGCAGCACCAGTGAGCTCTCAACTGACGCAGCCCCGCACTGGGGAGAAACTGCCGGAAATGGAATCAGAATTGAGAGGACAAGGAAAACACAACGAGGTAAAGAGTGGGACCAGATAAAAGAGAGGGAGGGAGAGCGCCAGGAAGTCTCAGAAGGCACACTGCCATGTTTTTTTTTAAGTACTATGAAGAAAAAATAAAACAGGAGAGGGAGCTTTTTTTAATAATTATAAAAACTAACTCCACAAGGCTCTTTTCTAAAAGTTAAGAAAAACAAATTTCACACAACCACGCACACATACACACAAACTAAAAATAGAAAAGTAGCACAGAGAAATGTACCAAAAGTAACATACAAAATAACTTGACCCAAAAAAATGAGAATAAGCAGCAGAATAAAATCCTTACAGTGAAAATACAGTGGAAGTCTCACACACACACACACACACACACACACACACACACACACACACACACACAATGAAAACCATGACAAACTATTTCAAAACCATCAAAACATTTAAGAAAAAGATAAAAGACAGAAAAGAAACAACATGAATCAGAATTAGAAAGACTCAGAAATGAGATAATGATAGAACTCAAGAAAAAAACTGGAGGAAAAAAGTCATTTTAGAAATGAAGATTAAACTAGAAAGAACACACAGTCACACACACGAGAAAAACAGGCAACACCTTAAGAGAAATAGATCAGATAAAGCTTTTAATTATAAAACAAAATGAACAAAGATAAAAACTATTTCAAAAAAGTAAAAAATATTAAAGATAGATAATAAAGATTCAAAATGTGTTTTATAAGAGTCCCTGAAGAAGAAAATCAAAGAAAGGGAACATACAACACAAACCATCATTCAAAAGAACTTTTCTAAAATAAAAAATATTTGACACCACGTATTTAAAGAGTACAGAGTATTTATTAACATCAATGCAGAATAACCAACACGAAGACATTTACTATTAAAAGTATTTCATTTAATAAAAAAGAAAAAATCTTTTGGGCATCCAGGCGAAAAGAGCATTTAACTTATTAGGAAAATAAAATTAGATTATCATCAGACATTTCCACACCGACGCTTTATGCCTGAAGAGAGAAATAAAATACTGGTTGAGACTGTCAAGAAAGAAAACGTGAGCCTAGAAGTTCATACCTAGCAAATTTGATCTTCAAGCATAACATATGCTTCAATAGTTCAGAGACTACTGCTCCTATAAAAACCTCCCAGGGAATCTACAAGAGAACAAGTTTCAGACAAAGAAAATCACTAGAGCGCTGTTGGCATAAGCCCTTGTGGTTAGGTTAAGTATGCAGTTACTTAAAGAAACGAGATTAAACGGGAATCAGAAAAGAGAAATGATAGTGTATAGTGGCTATCTGATCTGACAAAATAGATGCAGGACAAGCATGCAAAACATGGGGGAGTGAAGACAGCATATATTTTTCTTCTATATCAGGAAGCCACAAGCTATGGCACATGGGCCAGCTGCCGGTCTTTGTAAATAAAGTTTTATTGGTACACAGCTAATGCCCATTCAATTACGATTTGTCTATGGCTGCTTTCCTAGGACAAGGGCAGAGCAGAATAGTTGCAATAGACATGGTATGGCCCACATGCTTAAAACATTTAATTTCAAAAAGCTAACTCTTTTTAAAAGAAGTCTTCTGATGTCTGCTCCACATCCTTGGAAACCAAAATTCTCCGGGCAGAAAAAAAAGGAGATACAAAGGTAATGTAAGTGCTCAGAGAGAAAGATGCGGTCCCAAATTTAAATTGTAAATATCAGCAGAAACTCCTGGAGTGCTTAATCTTTTCATTTAAATGTAGTTCTGTCCTCTGAAAAGGCTGAAAACCAATGACCACACCAGCAGCAAGGAGCACCCCTGGCACCCGGATGCCATTTAA
>NW_011889158.1:231246-233376 GCF_000151845.1 Pteropus vampyrus
AATCAGAATTAGAAAGACTCAGAAATGAGATAATGATAGAACTCAAGAAAAAAACTGGAGGAAAAAAGTCATTTTAGAAATGAAGATTAAACTAGAAAGAACACACAGTCACACACACGAGAAAAACAGGCAACACCTTAAGAGAAATAGATCAGATAAAGCTTTTAATTATAAAACAAAATGAACAAAGATAAAAACTATTTCAAAAAAGTAAAAAATATTAAAGATAGATAATAAAGATTCAAAATGTGTTTTATAAGAGTCCCTGAAGAAGAAAATCAAAGAAAGGGAACATACAACACAAACCATCATTCAAAAGAACTTTTCTAAAATAAAAAATATTTGACACCACGTATTTAAAGAGTACAGAGTATTTATTAACATCAATGCAGAATAACCAACACGAAGACATTTACTATTAAAAGTATTTCATTTAATAAAAAAGAAAAAATCTTTTGGGCATCCAGGCGAAAAGAGCATTTAACTTATTAGGAAAATAAAATTAGATTATCATCAGACATTTCCACACCGACGCTTTATGCCTGAAGAGAGAAATAAAATACTGGTTGAGACTGTCAAGAAAGAAAACGTGAGCCTAGAAGTTCATACCTAGCAAATTTGATCTTCAAGCATAACATATGCTTCAATAGTTCAGAGACTACTGCTCCTATAAAAACCTCCCAGGGAATCTACAAGAGAACAAGTTTCAGACAAAGAAAATCACTAGAGCGCTGTTGGCATAAGCCCTTGTGGTTAGGTTAAGTATGCAGTTACTTAAAGAAACGAGATTAAACGGGAATCAGAAAAGAGAAATGATAGTGTATAGTGGCTATCTGATCTGACAAAATAGATGCAGGACAAGCATGCAAAACATGGGGGAGTGAAGACAGCATATATTTTTCTTCTATATCAGGAAGCCACAAGCTATGGCACATGGGCCAGCTGCCGGTCTTTGTAAATAAAGTTTTATTGGTACACAGCTAATGCCCATTCAATTACGATTTGTCTATGGCTGCTTTCCTAGGACAAGGGCAGAGCAGAATAGTTGCAATAGACATGGTATGGCCCACATGCTTAAAACATTTAATTTCAAAAAGCTAACTCTTTTTAAAAGAAGTCTTCTGATGTCTGCTCCACATCCTTGGAAACCAAAATTCTCCGGGCAGAAAAAAAGGAGATACAAAGGTAATGTAAGTGCTCAGAGAGAAAGATGCGGTCCCAAATTTAAATTGTAAATATCAGCAGAAACTCCTGGAGTGCTTAATCTTTTCATTTAAATGTAGTTCTGTCCTCTGAAAAGGCTGAAAACCAATGACCACACCAGCAGCAAGGAGCACCCCTGGCACCCGGATGCCATTTAAGATGTCATTTCCCAGTTAAAATAAAACATGGGCTTCTTAGAAAGACAAGGCAGGTCTGAGACAGACGATGTGCAGGATGTCTTCCCATTCTCTTGAATTGTCTTTTTCAGGACAGAAGTTTTCAATTTTAATGAAGCCAGGCTGACTGATTCTTTCTTTCTCAGATCAAGCTTTTGCTGTTGTATCTAAAAAGTCACGTTGACTCCCTTTTCGTGGACACTGATAATCCATTAACTGGATTATCTTTCTGCTTGTCCACCTCATAAGTTTCCTTTGTCTCAGTCTCAAGTTTGTTGATTTGCTTTCGGGTGCAGCTGCAATGCTTCCGAGTTCTCGGCATGACGTCCTTTCCCTTTGCTGTCAATACTTTTCTTTTGGATCTTTGGTGCACAGAACCAAATGAATCATGGTCTTTGGTGCCACACTCAGCATCCGTCCACGTCTGGCACATTGTGTGTGTGCACGTGTGCATCAGTTTATATGTGTACGTAACTGATTAACTATTTTTAATAGTAGATCGAGCAGGTATAAATCCACTACTCAAAATGAAAACCAGGACGTTGGTAAAAGCCTCCATCTGGCCATACTCTGGCCACCACTATTCTAGCCCCCTCGTGCCTCTTCCCAGCCCGAGCAATCCTGCATCTGTTTTTATTATTCTCTTCTTTCCCTTTTATGGATTTTTTTTACCTCATACGGCACCCGGTCTTCCTAGGCGGTCTCCCGTCCAAGTACTCACCAGGCCCGACCCTGCTTAGCTTCCGAGATC
>NW_011889158.1:234628-241802 GCF_000151845.1 Pteropus vampyrus
CAATCCTGCATCTGTTTTTATTATTCTCTTCTTTCCCTTTTATGGATTTTTTTACCTCATACGGCACCCGGTCTTCCTAGGCGGTCTCCTGTCCAAGTACTCACCAGGCCCGACCCTGCTTAGCTTCCGAGATCCGACAAGATCAGGCTTGTTCAGGGTGGCGTGGCCGTAGACCCTTTTATGTGTTTGTACTGCATCTGCATCTACTTTGTTGTTTTTTTATAAGCTTTTCAGTCCCTGTATTATCATCTCCAAGGAAAAAAGATGACAGTCTCTGATTCCAAAGCATCATAAAGCACAAACATCTATAAGGTGCTCACTGAGAAAGACAGGATAATTATATTCGTTACTGAGCTGACATGAAATTACTTGAAACTCAGACTGTGTACACATACACATACACACACACACACACACACACACACACACACACACACACACACACACACACACACACACACACCAGTACCTGTTTCACTACTGGGCACACAGGAAATGGCTAATGTTATAAATTATGGAGGAACTTAACATAGGTCCCTCAGCCAGGAAGGCTCCGACTATACTGGAATTTAACTCCCGTGTCATACAAATGTGTAAGAATATACAAGTCTGGTTTTTTTGGTTTTTTTAGTAACCCAGTACCCTTAATACCTGATCATTAATGCAGGAATGTTAAGAAAAGGAGCCATGCATTTGAGAGGGCCTTTTATCTTGAATTTTCAGGGAAAGAATATCTGTATAATTTTTGTATTTTTGATAAAGATAAGCTTTAAACCTGAAACAATGTAATTTACTTGTTGTTCCTTTGTGACTGATCATGCTGGAAAATTAACAAATCAAGAAGAAAAAATGTGTTTGCCGTGGTCCCGGTGGTGATGCAGAGATTACTTTCACAGTATTCATACCTTCAGTTTCCCTCAGCACCTTGTGCTCGGGATGAGCATTTGGAGTCTGACTGATAGTTGTACTGGAAAGTACTAATCTTCACGCAGCGTCAGAGAATTCCCGCGACTGTATTTGGCTTGGTTCAGGCTCACTGAATTATTACGGTTTATGTTTCTGCAGTCTCCTGCAAAGGACACTTTAATTGTGCATTTCACTCCTCTGGAGTTTCAGGGGAGGCCCCTGTCGAAAGCATCCACCCCGGGCCAGGGCACACACTGTCCTCCGGATGCACGGTGACCGTCAATGAACACGGCTGTAACACGGTCCCCCAGGGATTGCTCTTACCGCCCTCGTATTTCGTGATACAGTCGATGGTTTGCACGGTCACTACATAACCAAAGAGGACCAGCTTCTGGATCCTGGCCATATTCCCTATCGGTGAAAAAGCCTGACTCTGACAAGACGAAGGTCTGTCGCGCACACATATTACTATGGAAATGCGGGATGAGAAGCCAAACCCGAAGTCACCCTCAGCAGAGAACACGACGTCCTTGCTCTGGCGGAAGCTTCAGGCTTCATGTTGGAAGCCATCTCCAGTAGATCGAATGGCTGCACTTAAAAGAATGGCTTCAAATTTCTTTTTCAAGTGCTGCTGAGTTCCTCTATTGAAATTTTGTGTTATTCATTCCTTTTCAGACTTTTTCCCATTTAGCTCATTCATATTACTGCCTTATTCCTGGTACTCCACAATGCTCATATTAATAGGAATACTCTTCTGCCCTTAGTTCGTGTAGAAACTGGCCGGCTGACTACCCGCTGCAGCTTGGTGGGAAGCACACAAAAAAAATCCTTCTCCCGTACTCCCCTGCCTATTGGGGGATCAGAAATTTTCATCATTACAGTAGGGTTCTTTTGGCATTTTGAGATGGCTTTAAATATCAAGGTCTACTTTTGAAACTGCACACAACCTCAGGGAGCACCGCGTGATGAAGCCACACGGAAGCATCGCCACCCCCGGCTGCCCGCGCCACGCACATTCTGTCTGTGCCTTCGCACGGCCCTCGTCTGCGCTCTGACAGCAAAGCCCCTCGCATCTTCCCGGCCAGCTCACACGCAGCCTCGTCTGCAGAGCTGCTTCCGCCTTTCCTAGCTGAGTCCGTCATGAACCTCTTTCACACTGACGCTGAGCTCCGATAGGGCCTCTGATGTTTCTGGCTAAGTGACAACAGGACATCCAGGAAGGATGCCTCTGCTCCTCTGTGCAAACACGAATCGCCGGTGTCACAGCTTGCTCTGTTTTTATTGTCCTTAGCAAGTGATGTGCATGTGATATAATGAATGTTCTGTCGTGATATGGCAAAAGAAACGATCCTTTTCTTCATTTCGTCCAAAGTGCTTGGCTGCATAAGCGCGGTCGTTGGCACGGTGCGCCTACACGCGGCGACAAGAGTTTTGTGCGTAGAGAGTGTCGACTGAAAAACGCGGACCCAACAATCTGGGCTGCATCGATCTCTACCAGCGTCTCGCGACACCCACAGGGAAGAGAAGCTTTGGAGGATGACAATTATTTGAGGACGGAAAGTGTGTGGTGCAGGCAGCCGGGAGTAGCCATGGACTGGATGGAGCATAAGAGTGAACGTGAACTCTGTCCTCGAAAAAAAGTGCAATTACACCAGCAAAATTCTTAGAGCAGCTGCATTGGAAAACGTCATCCGATCATTTAGGGTCCACTGGCAACGGGAGAAGGAAAGGAGGGCTCGGGTCCCAGCTCAAGGAGACTGCTGAATCGAACCAACTCGATGCCATTAGGAGGTGTCGCCAGAGCTTTGTGCACTTTGCCGTTAACACACGCTCTGCTTCGAGGCGGCGCCAGACGAGAGCTGGCAAAGCTGCACTGGCCACGCGGGATCTCCTTCCTCACGCCCACAGCCGTCTTGTTTGGTGCGCCCACCTCAGGGGTTCGCTCCAGGCTCTTTCTCAGATACCCACGTCCGCTATGGACTCTGTTCTGCGAATGCACTAAGCGTCCGTCCCTCTAACGAAGCGATCCCGGCTTGGGCTCCCCTGTCTGTGTCTCTCTCTCTTTCCACGTGGTGTGGTGTCAGTAAACACTGGTTGGGTAAGTTAATTAATGGCTCTAGTTACAGAGCATAAAGGAAAAGCGCTGACTTTGATTACAGAGACTGGGGAAAGCATCACCGCCGAGCTGTGACAGCGCTGCTTGACATCAGAAAGCTCCAAACTGTTCTCTGGATCGGGTCCAAACTAACCCTCACGATCCCGTCTCCTCTCCGGCCGCCCCTGCTCCAGCTGGAGCCACTGACCAGCTCGCCTTCCGTCCCTCTGACGTTCCTCCCCTTAACTCTTCATCCATCTCACTTCCCGTCGTTGGCAAACTCATTCTCTCCGCTGGGAAGCTCGCCCCGCCATCCTCCCGCAAAGCCTCAGACACAGGGAGCTCCCTGACCACTGGACGTCATCACCAGAGGCTGGGGACACCTTTCGTTTGTGGCCAGTTTGAAAAGGGACTGAAAGTTAACGGTGAAACCAAGATCTGTCAGCAGCTCCCGTCTGTGCTGAGCTTGGTTCTCCCCCGCCCTCCGTCCCCACCCACCTTCTCCTGAACCGACCTCAGGCTGCAAGGCACAGGGACTGACGCGCACTTCCCAGCCACATACTCCAAAGACGCATTTGTGGGTTGGGGTTTGTTTTGCTTTCATTTTGTCAGTGACTTTAACTTTCCTCCTGTCGGACGCAAATCCCTTCGGTTTGCCTGGCTTAGTCAAGGTCATTCCCACTCAGTGCCATTCCTCACGTCACTCGAACTGTGACATTTGGCAGTTTCAAAACTTTCAAAAAAGTTTATGTTCCATTCCTGAATAACCCCATGCTTCTTATTACCAGCAACTTTAAAGCATGATTTTTTACCTCTAGGTCAGAATGGGGTTAAGAATGTTAACTCGGAACAGTTCGAAACGAAGTGCAACGTGGTAAATAAACCACGGACGCACAGATGGGTGGAGACGAGACCCTCAGCCACGCCCACGTGATGGTGACAGCGCCTGTGCTGGCATACGTGGTCTCTGCAGCACAGCTGGGCTGGAATTTGGGGCCGGTCCTTAGGTCGAGAGCTCACTGCTGGCAGCAGTCACAGGTATCAGAGTTCAGAACCAGCTTGCGGGACCGGGTATGGCTCTGCGGCCTTTGAGAAGTTACTCCAATCTCTGTCGCGGCACAGAACTGAGGGCTGTCTAACACTCACTTCCTATGCCAAACCGAACTTCCACTCCCATGTCAAATAAAACAGCTCTTTAGGGCTGTCTGTGGTGCGTAACGTGGCGACTTATTTCATAGGAAGTCACACGGCGGGACGAGCGGACAGAAGAGCTGCTGGCGGGAGCGAGGGCCAGGGGAAGACAGCGCCGGAGACTCAACACTCCGTCTGCGAAACGCAGGTAACACTGATAATGTCCGCACTGATCGGCGTGCAGTATTAAGAGACTGGAAACATGGGACCCTACTGTGCGTGTTGGCTACAGTTAGTGCCATGACTGGCAGCGACGGAGCTCAGGGTTTGACTGTAGACAGCTGATGACAGCGTTGGAAAGATCACTGCCGCCAAGGGGACCGAGGCTGGGAACTGCCAGCAAGGTGGCGATCAGTGCTCAGGCACTAACATCTCCGACAGGTGACAGACATGAGGACGGAAAGGAAACCCTCGGCCAAGAGCTAAAACCTTCCACAATGGAAGGAAAACGACAGAGCAGTGGGAAGAGAACGCTGGCACAGCCAGACAGCGTCCAGAGGCTCTAGAAGGCTCTCAGGAGCGGGAGGGAAAGTGGTTTCAACGTTGCACTGGGCGAAGGAAGTTCCAGGACCCAAAGTAACAGCATAAGAGTAAAAGCCTCCAACTGCCAGGGCTCCAAGGCAGTGTCCCCAAGAGCCAGCCAGGTCTCAGTCAGCGGTGTACAAGGAACTCAAGACTCGGCTGAAGACGGAGAGTCTGCAAGTCGAGGCATGGGGTTACAGGGAGAGCACGAAGCGGGAGTGAGGGGACGAACGGTCTGGAATGTTCCATGGAGTTGGGCGTGAGGCTTGGACTTCCGGGGCTGATGGAGGTAAGCTGAGTTGGAGGGATGAGGGGACTGGCCCCCAGAGTCTCTTAGAGAAAATCAGGCCAACGGGTCAAGCTCTGGTCCTTTGTAGACACAGGACTAACCAAGGAAAAGGAAAAAGCCTCAGTCCTTCACTGGGTGATGGCCGCGGAGGTAGGGGTGAGTGTGAGGAATAAATACACCTCCAATAACAGTATTTCTCCCTCAGTATCTCCTTTTTCATCATGTTTTGAGAATTCCAGGATCTAGACAACATCTGGTGCGTTTTAATGGGATGCAAGTCCACTTACTTCCTACTCTTGCAGCCCTTACGGTCTGCTCTCTAGTGCTGAATCATCTGTCGTTCTGTTGCCCCGCTAGGCACCCTCAGACCCTGGGTGTCTGTAATCTAAGGAGGAGGTGCAGGGGCACTGATAATACGAACAGCGTGGAAATGCCTGTCTTCTCTCACTGGGCGTCACGTTTTTGAGGTTCATGCACGTTGAGGCAGGTGTCAGTACTTCCTTTGTGTGGCTGGGTAATATCCATTGCATGAGTATTATTTATCCATTTTATTTGTCCATTCATCAGCTGACGGGCATTTGGGGTGTTTCCACCACTGGCCACGGGGCAGCATCGTTCTGAAACTGGTTGTGGTGACAGGTGGGAATATTCTAAAGGTCACTGAGCCGCACACTTGAAATGAGTGAATGGCATGGTACGTGAATTCTATCTCTATAAAGTTGTCACCCACAAGAGACAGTGGCAGAGTGATGCACAGGTGTATTATATATACACATACACTCTAAAAATTATCATTCTTTTATGATGTTTTGACAACTTAAAAAACAACCACCACCATTAAAACACCTCTCGGGCTGGAGAGAGACACCTCTCCTGAGCCAGGCTGGTCCTCGGGGCCTGGCCCACGAGGAGCGAGGCTTTCACAGGAAAACTGCCAGCCCAGAGCCCGGCTTTCCCAGCCTCATCTGCACACCCGGGGGGCAGTATCCCTCCACCTCAGTCACCCTGGGCCGAGAGCCCCCGAAATTGTCCGAACCCCCAGGCTTGCGCTGTTAGCCTACCCTGTCCAGCCTTTCCCTCGGTGACTCCAGCAAGGGTCCAGCCTCAGCTTGCCCCTCACTCCTGCCCATCCTGCTGCTCCCTCATGTGGCCCCGGGATGGTGAGAACGGTAAGCTCTGCCTCCCCAGTCTGTCTCCGCTTCCTCCTGGGGCCGCACCAGCTTCCCCCACACCCACCCCGCACCTTCGTTCCCAGGACACGGGATGTGAAGCAGCACAAAGAAGAGGCACCAGTCAGAGCTGGCAGGTCGAGGAGGTGATGGAGGCGACTTCTCAGGAGAGACGGCTCTGCACTACATCTGCCAAATGAGCAGGGGACAGCCGGGCGGGGAAGCTGGCTGGGGAGGGTGTGCCACCGAGCGCACCAGGATAGAAACAGCACCTCGCCGGCAGGGAGCGACGCGGGCCTGGACGTAGCCCGAGGAACACCGGCGGTGCATGGAGCAGGGGCTGGCGAGCTGCTCTGCTTGGGCAGCGCCGTGAAGACTGGTCCGCACAGCGTCAGGCCGGAGGCAGGGAGGCCAGCGAGGAGGCGGCCCAATAACGCCGAAATCCAGGCAACATGGCGAGCAGGGGACATGAGTGGGCGTCAGTCGCTGTGCAATCCAGAGACAGAAAGCATGAACCTCGGTGGTTAGAACGCCCACCTCCAGTGAAAAGGCCACCGAACCATCTTCCTCCGAGTGACACAGATTGGTAGACCGGAAGCCACTATTCCAAGTGTAAAACGAGAACAGTCAGCAGGTGGAAGGGGTCATCTCAGTGTCGGCGCTAATACGCTTTGCGTCTTGCACTTCAAAGAATGCCAGGATGTCCCATTGCATCTGCCTTAATCTCCTCCGTATCATAGTGATGGGCATCGCACCTGAACTGGCTCTGTTCTGGTAAAAGATCTGGTTCTGTTCCAACCTGATTATGCGAATGTGGGGTGAAACGTGCTCATTTGATTACTGACACGATACCTCCTAGTCTAGTAGCAAGGATGAGTTACAATGCACTGTTTCTATGTGATAGTAGTATTTTTTTAATCACTTCTTGGCCTTTTGGCTAAGATCAAGTGTATATACTTCTTAGAGGAAGAAGAGAAAAAGAAATAGAAAGCAATAAAAATA
>NW_011889158.1:242442-244372 GCF_000151845.1 Pteropus vampyrus
CCAGTGAAAAGGCCACCGAGCCGAGCCATCTTCCTCCGAGTGACACAGATTGGTAGACCGGAAGCCACTATTCCAGGTGTAAAACGAGAACAGTCAGCAGGCGGAAGGGGTCATCTCAGTGTCGGCGCTAATACGCTCTGCGTCTTGCTCTTCAAAGAATGCCAGGATGTCCCATTGCATCTGCCTTAATCTCCTCTGTATCATAGTGATGGGCATCGCGCCTGAACTGGCTCTGTTTTGGTAAAAGATCTGGCTCTGTTCCTACCTGATTATGCGAATGTGGGGTGAAACTTGCTCATTTGATTACTGACACTTACGATACCTCCTAGTCTAGTAGCAAGGATGAGTTACAATGCACTGTTTCTATGTGATAGTACTATTTTTTTAATCACTTCTTGGCCTTTTGGCTAAGATCAAGTGTATATACTTCTTAGAGGAAGAAGAGAAAAAGAAATAGAAAGCAATAAAAATAGCAGGGTATTTTAAATGTCACTGTGAAAGTGGATAGAAAAAAAGATAAGACTTTGTCCCTACACCAAGCTCAGAATTTTGATTCGAATGAAATCCAACCCGAAATGAAGCTATTAAAGTCACAAAGAGCTTAAGAAAGAAGGGTCACAGATGACAGATCCGCCTTCCTGTCGCTGAGCTGGGTCATTAGATCAAAGTGTAGCTATGTCCCCCCCTTCCCCACGAAACCAGCCCCCTCCTCAGTGAGGACCAGGCTTATCTGGCATGAGTCCTTTTCAGCTTATCTATGTGGGCTGCCGCTTAGAATCACTCACTGTCAGAATCTGAAGGGGCCAAGTTGTTAGAGTAGGCACTCGGCTAATTCCTGAAAATTCTCTATTCTGCTTAAAAACCCATTTTATATACACGGTTCACACCTTCGGCACAGTTGCAGATAATCACTGCTCACTGCTCGCCCAGTGGAGTTCCTTTCTGTCGAATGAAGGGCAGAGAGCTGAGTGGTCCCCAGAGCCTCAGGCGTGGCTCGAACGCCCAGAGACGCCACAGGCTGACTTCGGAGCTCGGTGGCTGAGCGGACCCTGGTGACCGCCCGCCCGCACCCGGCAGCATTCCTGCTGCTACCGGAAGTCGTTATGCC
This sequence comes from Pteropus vampyrus, assembly GCF_000151845.1. NCBI lineage: Eukaryota > Metazoa > Chordata > Mammalia > Chiroptera > Pteropodidae > Pteropus > Pteropus vampyrus. The sequence continues at coordinate 243,551 of NW_011889158.1, forward strand.
ACTAGCGCGGGGGCAGAGGCGTACTTCGTGGAGCCTGGAGCTTGTGCGATGTGGATTAAAAGGATGCGAAATCACAAACGCAAAATCGAGTACAGGGCCCGGGGCGGCGGGGCGGGGGGTGCGTGAAAGCCAAGGGCCTCAGAGCCTGAGCTCCACGAGCTTCCTGTGGAAGCTGCCCCTGCGACACGCATGATGCAACTGACTCATCTGCTGTCTCCTAGCGGCGATTCTGCTCGGGTCCTCCTGCTCCTTGCTCTGAGCACGATGTTTTACAGGTGTGAGCTCCAGGACAACCCGGTCAGGCCCACAGTGGCTTCGCAGAGATGCCTGTGGGTCGGAGGGGCCGTTGGCTGGGGCGTCTCTGAGCTCCTGCTCACGCCTTCCCCGCGAGACAGGCAGGACGTCCTCAATGACGACTGGTGTCAAGAGGGCAAGTCCTGCTTTGTAAATATTCACCACACATCTGCTCGTGCCGCTTTCCCGATGTCCCAGTGGACAACGCTACATCATGGCGGGCTCGGACTCAGCGCTGGAGGGACTGAAACCTGGCTGTGACAACCCACCCTGGTCACCCTCAGGCCGAGATGGACTGTCTCTCCACGTGCAGAATACACCACCACCAGCCGGGAGCCCAAATTCCCATCCAGTCTGGTATCAGGCTTGATGTCCACTACCTAATTATCAGCTCCAGGCCCCAATGTGGGGGAGACTCTTCAGCGTCTCTTGATCCAGAAACCCCTGACCTAAAAAGAAGTCATTAACCCAGCAGCACCCACCGAATGATGGGGACGCAGGATGGCCACGAGGAATGGGGGCCTGGCA
>NW_011889158.1:246852-257541 GCF_000151845.1 Pteropus vampyrus
GACCCTGGTGACCGCCCGCCCGCACCCGGCAGCATTCCTGCTGCTACCGGAAGTCGTTATGCCACTAGCGCGGGGGCAGAGGCGTACTTCGTGGAGCCTGGAGCTTGTGCGATGTGGATTAAAAGGATGCGAAATCACAAACGCAAAATCGAGTACAGGGCCCGGGGCGGCGGGGGTGGTGCGTGAAAGCCAAGGGCCTCAGAGCCTGAGCTCCACGAGCTTCCTGTGGAAGCTGCCCCTGCGACACGCATGATGCAACTGACTCATCTGCTGTCTCCTAGCGGCGATTCTGCTCGGGTCCTCCTGCTCCTTGCTCTGAGCACGATGTTTTACAGGTGTGAGCTCCAGGACAACCCGGTCAGGCCCACAGTGGCTTCGCAGAGATGCCTGTGGGTCGGAGGGGCCGTTGGCTGGGGCGTCTCTGAGCTCCTGCTCACGCCTTCCCCGCGAGACAGGCAGGACGTCCTCAATGACGACTGGTGTCAAGAGGGCAAGTCCTGCTTTGTAAATATTCACCACACATCTGCTCGTGCCGCTTTCCCGATGTCCCAGTGGACAACGCTACATCATGGCGGGCTCGGACTCAGCGCTGGAGGGACTGAAACCTGGCTGTGACAACCCACCCTGGTCACCCTCAGGCCGAGATGGACCGTCTCTCCACGTGCAGAATACACCACCACCAGCCGGGAGCCCAAATTCCCATCCAGTCTGGTATCAGGCTTGATGTCCACTACCTAATTATCAGCTCCAGGCCCCAACGTGGGGGAGACTCTTCAGCGTCTCTTGATCCAGAAACCCCTGACCTAAAAAGAAGTCATTAACCCAGCAGCACCCACCGAATGATGGGGACGCAGGATGGCCACGAGGAATGGGGGCCTGGCATTGCTGGCCGTGAGCAGTCCCGGAGTCCAGCCACACCCACGTTGTCAGGCAGTGTTCCTTAGCACCCAGCTCTGCCTGCTGGGGCTTGGGTGCCACCTTCTGAAAGGACCTTCCTTCCTCCAGAGAAAGGCCTGTGTTTGCTGCCCAGGGGCTTTCTCAGCCTGCCTCTCCCCCATCGGAAGCTAGAAGAAAAGGGGCCTCCTGTCCCTCTGAACTATCCCAGCCCCTTCCAGTCCAGGCTGCTGGCACTGGCGGCAGCACCTCCGTCTTAAAGGCTCTGTGGGCTGCCCACGGGACCTGTCCACGGGACCTGTGAGGTTCGCATCTCCTGAAGTCGACACGCACTGTTCCTTCTGAGGTGACATCTTTCCCTGCCGCACGTGTCAGGCTGCGTGGGGCGTGTCCTTGCGGTCCTTAGGCGCACTTCTATCTCAAGGAGAGAATCCACTGCACGCGGGCTTCCATCTTTCCCAGGTTCCCCGAGCCACACTTGGTCTAGACCGAGAGGACATTTCTTCCCTGGGGATCTCATCAGCCGGAGTTACTAGAAATGCGGAAGTCCGATGTCCCCAGCAGCAAGCCGGGCCCTTCCGCGGCCGTGACGCGCCTCGGCTCGCTCCGCCCCGTGCCTTACCGCGTGTGGCTGTGAGAAGACGCTGGCGCTTGCCACGCTCAGCCGTGCGTGAGGCACGTCGTGTACCGTCCAGTGGCTGTAGATGGCAGGCCTGCACCGTGTCACTCGTCCCCAGCCCATGCTGCTTCTCGAGGCTTCCACTGACCCCTCGCCCCCTCCACCCCCATCACGCTCTTTTCCTCCCTCCAGCCTTTGCGAACGGCGCCCGCCCCCTCTGCGGCACCGCATGGAAGTCAAGGCCACATTTTAGCGTTGTTTGCTTTTTGTCTTTCTTCTTCTTTTTTTTTTTTTTAACACCGTCTCCTTACTTCTAGGTGCCAATTTCTGTTTGTTATCTATGGCAGCACTGAAAATTAAAAAAATTTTAAAATCACCATGGTGACTTAAAAGCCCACGATTTATCGTTGACAGTCCAGCAACTCGGGCCCAGCTGGGCGGAGCAGCTCCTTTGCTGGTCTCATCTGGGTCCGCTGTGCGGCTGCAGCAGTCTGGGCTCAGCTGCGACGGTCGAGCCGGGGGGCGTCATCGCTTGCGCGCTGCGTGGCCGGAGCTGTCGGGTGGGCCTCAGGACCGGCCGACTTCTTCCTGTCAGGCAGGGTTCCAACAGGGCCAGCTCCAAAGAATGAGCGCTCTGTCCAGCCTCTGTGTGACATTCGCTCATGTTCCACGGGCCAAAGCCACTCGCCAGGTTGAGAGTCAGTGTCAGGGAGGACGCTGGACCCGAGGGCTTGATTCGCAGAAGGCGCCACTGTGACCACCTTCCAGCCACCCATGTGAGAGCCTCTGAGCACCCCGACCCCACCACCACGGACCGGCCTGCCCGTCTGCGGAGAGATGACAGTAAGGGGCCGACGAGAGGCACATGGAGCAACCGCATGACGCGGGAGCAGGGCCTGTGGACACGGGCCTCAGGAGGTCAGGACTGCACAGACCTGGAGCGGGGACAGCAGGCCTGGCAGAGCGACTGGGAGCTGAAAGCTCTCAGGAAACGGTCAAAGCAGGACGTCCCCGAGAAGCTGGACAGAGGCGAACAAGACAGGTGGTGTCTCAGCCGCGAATGAAGTTTCACGGGCACCTGCGAGGAACAGAGAGGGCGCCTCCGCGAGGGGCAGGACTCACCCTCTGGTCTCCAACCACACAGCCACAGGAACGCGAGTGACGCCAGAACGACTGCTCTAAGGGGCGGTCACTGTAACAAGGTCAGGGCCCCAGGAGCCAGGCGTTTGCTGGATGTGTCCACAGGACGAAACTGAGCACGAGCCCTGCCCTCGGAACCGGCACCGACTCCTGCCGGGCAGGTAACAGGCCACAGGGATTCCGTCACTTTACTTACATGACCACTAACTAGGGTGGTGAAACTAGTTTCCTCATTCAAATGTTTTCTGCATTTTTAACGAGTGATTTTCAGTCACTAGTCTCACCAGCTTCCAGGTTCTTTTGTCTATAAGGACACTTCCCTTCCCTGTAGTTACTTACATCAGTATCGAGTGACGGTAGACAATTTGTCCCCATGGCTTAAGCAACCTGCTCTTCTACTGTGCACGGGGACAGTGAGGCGCTGTGTCGGCCTGAGGGGCCACCATTGGCGGGGGGCTGACACTGCGCAGGGAGGTACGTGCTGAGCTGGGGCGCACACAGGAGGCCCGAGGAGCGTGTAGCAGGACACAGAATCCGGCTGGCGAGGCCCAGGGAACTTCCCAGATGGACGGGCACCTCGCTTGGGTGTGTAAGGATAAAAAGGACTTAACCACGCAGGTGTGTCAGGGCAAACGTGCTCTGGGCAGGGCGCTTCTTAAACCCTTTCTGAAGTAAACGAGGGTCCGAGTGCGACCACACGCGACGGCGAGTGCCGGAGGCCTGACAGCATGGCCGCCTCCCGCGCGCACCAGCGTCGCAGGAAAACATGCACGAGGGGAGTGGACAGAAGAGGCAGGGCGGACAGGAGCTGGATGGAGTGGGCAGTGAGCGTTCCTCCACTTCGCACGCGTTCAGGCCAAGGAGCAGCCGGAGCAGACACGCACGCCGGAGCAGTCCCTCCGCAAAGGGTTAGTAAGGGGAGGTGGGGGGGCCGCTGGAAAGAGGGAGCAGAAACAGGAGGCCAGTCTGGGTTCCTGGCCCGGGGCCTGCTGACCCAGGAGCCACGGATGAGGTCCCGGGCCCCAGTGATGTCGCAGGAGAAACGCTGCGTGTGTAGTTGGTGCAAATGTGCATTCGATGCGGATCTTTTTCAAGTTTTAGAGAGTCCAAGATACAAAAGGCTTTACAACCCTCTTCTTATCCACGTCTCTGCCTGCACCCTATTTTCTCATTTCCTCCATTCTAACTCCAAATTGTCACTATTTTGTTTAACACACCGAAGCACACGTTCCCTGAGAGTGAGCTGCTTCCTGCCTCTGAAACCGACAGGCGGCATGGAGCTGTGTTTTCTGTCTCCAGGTAAGAGGATGCGCCCTTTCTCCCAGGAGGCCAAAACACTGTTTGCCTTTAGGATTCCCGACAGGAGAGGCCGCCCCCAACCACCCCCTTAACCTCCAACAGCGAGAATACAGGCTCACTGTCGACAAACCCAACACACAACGAAGATGTCCCTGTCCTAGGAGGCCGGGCTGGTGGCTCTGTGTGGGCGTCGCTGCCACTGGACTGTCTGGAAATGCTCCTCCAACAAGCTGTGATGTCCCCATTAAAGAAGGCTGTGTCCAAAGGCAACCTTCCTTGGTCAGCAGCTCCCCCCCAGCAGGAGGTACAGACAGAGCAGGGATGCGCGGCACTGCAGGATGTGGGGGCTGCAGCATGAAGAACAAATCATTAAATAACGATGCAACTGCAGTCGATTCTTAATTAGCCAGGGTCATCTATGTCGGGGGCATGGGGAGGGGAGATAGGCCAAAAGTACAATTAAAACAAAATAAAACTCCAGTCAATTATTACTGTTGGCAGGGACGGCTTAACTCTAGTTAAGACAACAGGGACCTAAGGTGAGTCACCTCCTCAAAGGACTCAAACTTACTTCCCTTCTCCCAAAGCTTTTGCCTCCAGATTCTACACTCTGCTTCTTAGCTCAAGCTAATGGTGTGGCTGCTCTCCAGACTGGATAATACACACAGGCTCACTGATCCCAGCTGACCTGGCCACAGGGGTCCACGCAGAGATCTGAGGCCCCTCCTGCCTGACGCTGGGACAGCGGGAGTCAGCGGAAGACACGTCCCGGCCCTGAAGAGATTGCGACTGTGCAGAATCACACGTGGCTGACCGTCAGGAATTCCCAGGTGGGTCTCTCACCAACTGGGATAGAGAGACCCGTGGGATCGGCTCCGGGCATGGGGGGCCTGCGGGGAATTGGCACATCGTGGCCTGGAGGGATGCTGGGATTTGGACAGAGACACAGGAGAGAAGGATCCCGGACAGGGTCAGAGCAGGCACCAGCTTAGAAGGCGGGGACCCCATGGCACAGGGGCACAGGAGGCTGGCGGAGCGCTGTCAGGCCCACCTGCACAGGTAACGTGGGACCTGATCCAGAACAGCCCTGATTGCCAGAGGAAGTGCTTCAGGCCTCACATCCCTTCTCTCATCAAATATCAGGTTGAAAAAGGATTGAGAGCGGGGACTCCACAGATACCTGTGCCCCCATGTTCATAACAACAGCATTCACAGTCACCAAAAAGGCAGAAGCGACCGTAGTCACCCACCGCTGGGTGAAAGGATAAACAAAACAGGATCGATGTGAATTAGAGTGCTCCAGAGAAATGGAACCAACTAATACAGACAGAGATATCGGTAGATATGATACAAAGATAAAGATATAGATGATGTAAATATAGCTATGATGGAGATACGATACAGACATACATGATACAGAGCGCGAGACAGAAATCATATAGAGATGGAGACAGGAAATAGATACCCATACAGACGCGGGGACCTATTACAGGGACTGGCCCACGGAGGTGAGCTGTCCCTCACTCCACCATCTGAAGCTGGAGACCCCGGAGAGACAGTGGTCTAGTTCCATCTCCATCTAAGGCCCGAGAACCAGGAGCACGGCTGCCCAGCTCAGCAGAGACGGCGGATTCGCCCCTCCTCTGTCCTGTTCGGGCCTGAATGGGTTGGGCGGCACCCACACTCAGTGGGGAAGGTGATCTTCCCTCAGCCCACTGACTCAGTCCCTCCCAGGGACGCCCTCACAGACACACTGGGACGTTTGCCAGCTCTCTGGGCAGCCCTCGCCCCAGTCGGGCTGACCCGTGAAATTACACATCACGATGTCCGACAGAATATCCTTCAGCCCTAGAAAGGAAAGGAACGCTGGCTCAGGCTACGCCGTGGATGAACCCGGAGGACATCAGGCTGTGACCCACGCTAGTCACAAAAGGACAAATGCCGCGCAAGTCCACTTACACAAGGTCCCAGAGGAATGACATCCACGGGGACAGAAGGTGGCATGGAGGTCTCCCAGTGCTGAGGGAGGGGTGGCAGGCTGTGGTCGTTTAATGGGTGTTACAGTTTCATGTAGATGAGGTGACGAAGCCCTGAGCACACAGATGGGGTGGTGGCCACGCAGCAACGTGAATGTGCCGAATGCCACTGCACTTAAGCCTGGCTAAAATGGTACATTTTATGTTATGCTATTTTACCAAAATTCAAAAATTTTTTTTTAAAAACCAAGCATTTACTGAGTACCTTCCACATGTTCGGGCGCACGGGAGACAGCACGCCTGCTCTGAAGGCCTTGCCCGTCCAACCTGAGGCTCTTGCGGGCCGTCCCACGATGCGGGGCTTCCCGGAAGCTCGCCAAGCTGTCCAGGGTTAACACATCCTCCCCAAAGGACCCACCTCAGAGGAAGTCCTCACCTGCCATGAAGTGACGACACTGGCGTTTCCTGGAACGACCCTCTCTTCCCGAAGGCCAAACATCCACCGCCATCCTGCCCTCACCCGGGCCGGCTAGCTGTGGCTCCAGCGCCAGGGCTCAGAGGAATTTCCTGTGACTTCTAATTAAGTCTCCGCAACAAATCTGAGTTACCCATGCGACACGTGCGTGCTGCCTTTAACTAGTCCTCTTTCTGCTTCTTTGCTCGATGACAGCGGAAAGTGGAAAATGCAGGTTTCGGCCACTCGGGACCAAGGACCGGACCCGGCAACACCAGGCAGGTCTCCGGTGCCCGACGTGTGACGCTGTCTCTCCCTAATCAGACCTGCTCGTCTCCTGCCACGGCTGGAAGCGAGGACTGAATTCAACAGAGGCCTTGCAGGTGCCAAACAGTGAAGCTATGAAGCGCTCGCAGCAAGATGAACGACCATTTCTCAAACAAACAAGAAAATGACTCTTGGCAAATGAAATCAATGCAAAAGCAGGTGTGTACACTCTGGACTTTGATTAAAAAATAAATGAAAGGTGACCTCTACATCAATTTGGAAGTTAGATATGATGTCGTTTATGAAGATTGCGGCTGGTTCCCTTAACCCCTCCTATTTACTGAAGTGCTGTTCTGGGTCACGTTCGTGGCGTCTCTTTCCAAGATCCCCCCAGTGACAAAAGCAGCTGTAGTTTTCAAGCGCCCTCACTTCTCCAAAGACAGTACGAGGGCTTATTTGCATAGAGCTAAGAAAGAGGTTCCCCTTGCGACCAGAGTGACTCAGGCATTGAGGTGGAGGCGGTAATGCCCTCTCCAGTGTCTGCCAAACACTCCCAGTCATCTTCGCTAAGGCAGGGTCTCTCCAGGGCTCCTTCTCTTGTCAGGAATTAGGAATCCTTGGCCCCCGACAAAGCCAGGTAAGCAGTGTGACTTACTTCCTACCAGTGGCTGCACTTTGCAGTTCGGGTTTCGCACATGGAGTCACTTATCTGAAAGGCGAACCAAGGGGTCTCTCGTTTAGACCAGGAAAGGGTCAACGAGGCAAAGGGCAAGCGATCAGTGGCCAGAAGGTCAGCATGAAGTGTGACATCCATGACAGTGTGATCCAGGGCATGTCCCAGCCGGGCCGACACAGGGCCCTCATCCTTGGGAAGAAAACCACCCTTCCCTCCCCACGTCAACTGTGCCTGTCCCTCATCAGAGTCCCAGGGCACTGGTTGTCACCTGTCACCACCTGGGAGAGATCTGCTGCTCCCCCCGCCCCCGACACACTCCTCACAGCCCCCGGACCTGCACGCACGACTCACAAACACACTAAGGGACGTGTCGCACGCTTGGCGCACATGGTGCGTGGCTGTAGACGTGACGACTCTGATGTTGGAGGGAGGGTCAGCATCCAGCCCACTGTCCCACCTTAAGTTGACAACGACCCAATGAGATGACCCCGATGCCCTCGCCTGGCTCCCCAGCGCCCAGCCCCCACACCTCAAGTTGCCTCGCGCCTGTCCCCAGACCCTTCTTTTCTCCTCAGCCTTTCTGACAGCTTCCCTACGGCGCTCCTCATGTGTGCCTTGTATTATATAACTTGCAGTCACTCACGATCAATGCCCAGCCAAACACAGGTCAGCCCCCAGGGGTCATAACTCAGACCATACTCCAGACTTGCCGTGGCCCCAAACAGGATGCCAGCATCCAGAGTGTCAAGTCTTAAGGAAATAATAAAATTAATTTAATCAACTAGTTGACTGAAGTGCGATTTAATTAACTTAATTAAAATTGACTTAAAAATGACACGTGTCCTCGTTGAGAAAACAACTATGAAACTTCAGGTATGTAGATTTACTTGAATGTGTCCTTTTTTTTCCTATTTCCATAATATCAAAATTGAAAGTCAACTATACTTTCCTGGAATTCCTGGTCTATTAAAAGTATTAAATGGTGTGATTTAACAGAGCACAGATTTCTCATTCTGAGACTATTCCATTCCTGGAAATGACTGGATCGAACTGCGTAATCACCCACTGGCCGCCGTGGTCAGGTGGCTGAGACGACCGGCTCCCTCTGACCAAGTCAGTCATCCGTTCTGTATTCCCCGTATAGAAAAGAGTAATAAGAGCTCATCTACAAACTGTTAGCGAGAAACTATGAGATTTTTAAAATTGTTTTAAAGCCTGAAAGCATAATTTTTTAATTTTTTTAAAACCTGAAAGCACCACACCATTAAAAAGGAGAGTTTCGTTTATTTTCCTGAAGTCTGCAGACTTCAAAGATGGGCCTGAGCGTTAACAGGCACCGTCTGCTCCTTTCATTATTGTAATAACTTAGCGGAGTCCAGGGAACGTGACCGAATTCTCCGAAGTGCAGGGCGCTGGGCCTTTGGTTTCTAGATACTGGGAGGCGGGAATTGGGGAGCAGAGAATAGTCGTGAGACCAACCCCCGTCGTTCGGGTCCGTGTCTGGCAGTGAAGTACCACGTGAGCCTCGAAAGAGGCCCCCTCACGCGTGGAGGCAAGTGACTGCTCAAGGTCACGGCTGCGCCCGGCCCCGCCTCCCTCTGTCCGCGTTCCCACGGCACTCATTACGCGATGAGCGCAACGGCCACGAGCTGCTCCCCGGCTGGAGGCCCCCGGAGAGCACGCTCGCATGTTCTGCTCCGACGTGCTCTGTCTTTCACGGGCTGAGGACAGAACCCGCATTCTTTGCTTCCTTCAGAACCTGTCTTGGCGCTTCGGGTGAAGACGCTCAGGAGGCCCAGGCGAGCCCCTTGGCCTCCTGTGGGTCTCTCGGCACATGCCCAAGCGGCCCGTGTCTCCGTCAGGACAAGGGAACAAGCTGTGTGGTGACAGGTTCTGACAGAAAAAGGAAGGACTCCAGTAGGATGTGGAGATCGACTGACTTGTCGCCTCACTCATCACCAAGGTCAGTTAGCTGACAGACTCCTGCCTACATTCTTCGCTGGGAACCACAGAACAGACGCCTTCTCTCTTTCAAGGACCCACAAAACTGCTCTCAAAGACCTGTTTCATTCACCTTCTCGACCCACTCACTCCTGATACATTCCGCCACGTGTCCGCTGGGTCTGGGCCTTCCTTCCCTGCCGATGTCCACTTGCTGCTGTCTTTCCCAAAGAAAGTCCCTTCGGCAGCGCACCCCTTCAAGCCAAGCCTTCGATCGCACAGACTCTGTTTCTCTCCTCTCGACGGATCGAATCGCAGCTCTGTACAGCAGAGCAGAATCAGCTAACGGGGGATAAGAAGTCGACAGGCGTGAAACGAGACAGCGGAAAATCGAGGGGAACATCAGAGCAATCGATCGGCCTTAAGATGAGGCAGGCCCAAGGACGGGTCTCAACAATCAGGATGGAAAAGAGGAAAAAAGAACCGAAGGAAGAAAAAACTGTGTGCTGCCCGGAGGAATCGTGTGTTGGGTACTCCTTGGCGGGGACCGCCTTGTGTCACCTCCCCACAGCTCTCCTGATGGACGCTCCGTGCAAACTGCCCATCTCCTGCCCTGGCAGGAGATGGGCAGTTTGCATCTCCGCAGCCCTCTGGTAGGGCCCATCCCCCACTCCGTGGTCACGTAATGTGCACTGCTGACCCCTCCCCCATGAATGTGAGCTTGCTACGTCAGGTGAGTGAACTCTCGTCGTATTCGATTTGCTATAATGTAGTCTATTCTATTTCTTTAGAGTCTTTTCTCAGCAAAAGAAAGAACCAACAGTGCCTCCTGTCCTCAGTAACCAGGCAGGCACAGGCCCCTAACTGGCCATTCCACCCTTCATCTCATTGAGTTGACCTGTCTCAAAAGAAAACCAACTTTCCAAGTGACATGTCAATGATGGCCCTAGGCAAGGGTGTGCTGCAGCCTGCCGATGCAAAAGAAGGGTTTTTTTAAAAATCGAATAGTTACGTAGCTATTTCGCGGTGCCAGGAATTGTCCTTATTTTGCGAATACTGCTTGTTTAACTTCATAACCGCTGTATGAAGCGGGTGCTATTATTACCCCACTTACGGAAACCACAGCACGGGGAGTTAAGCGACCTGAGCAAGGTCACTCAATAAGCAAGTCGATGGCAGACAGTCTGGCCCAGTCCACACCTCTAACCACAATAATGCTGCATGTGGCTTTGCAGTGTGCGCTAAAAAAAACTTGCTATATAAACTGCAGACATATAATATCAAAATAGTTTGTCACCAAAAGGAAAATATACTAAATATTAAGAATGCAATTTAGAGGCTATGTCTTTGAACCGCATATTTGAAGTTATATTATCCGGTTTCTTAGGCAACAGATGAAAGCAACTTGAATAGCCCAATGTCA
>NW_011889158.1:257591-261289 GCF_000151845.1 Pteropus vampyrus
TTCCAAGTGACATGTCAATGATGGCCCTAGGCAAGGGTGTGCTGCAGCCTGCCGATGCAAAAGAAGGGTTTTTTTAAAAATCGAATAGTTACGTAGCTATTTCGCGGTGCCAGGAATTGTCCTTATTTTGCGAATACTGCTTGTTTAACTTCATAACCGCTGTATGAAGCGGGTGCTATTATTACCCCACTTACGGAAACCACAGCACGGGGAGTTAAGCGACCTGAGCAAGGTCACTCAATAAGCAAGTCGATGGCAGACAGTCTGGCCCAGTCCACACCTCTAACCACAATAATGCTGCATGTGGCTTTGCAGTGTGCGCTAAAAAAAACTTGCTATATAAACTGCAGACATATAATATCAAAATAGTTTGTCACCAAAAGGAAAATATACTAAATATTAAGAATGCAATTTAGAGGCTATGTCTTTGAACCGCATATTTGAAGTTATATTATCCGGTTTCTTAGGCAACAGATGAAAGCAACTTGAATAGCCCAATGTCACGTAAGCTTTCAGAATATTCTGCTTTCTGGTTTTATCACAGTTGCTTTTTTCTCTCTATGAACACAGCGGAGGCCTTCAAAATAAATTGCCCTCAAATAAGCAATGCAATATTTTATGTTCTGATCTTTTAAGAAATCTTTGACCATTTCTGTGATGTATCTAAAGATACAGAATATTATAGAATATGAGGTGATTTATGGTACACTTCAATGAAATTTACTAATTAAAAATTATGTGCATAAAAACACCCGAACAGCCTGGAAACAAAGCATGGTGTTATCTTAAAGCAACAGCAGTCATCAAAATAGTCAAGATAGAATCAGATTGGGGCCAACAATTCCTCTGCCATATCACCTTGAACTGTGCCACTGCTAAACAGCAATGACAGACACCATGCTTCAAAGGGGGGTGGCAAGAAAGACTTGAAGATTATCTAGCTAGGAACTCTGAGTCACAGCCTGGAGGAGAGCCTCCTGAGAAAGCATGCACCCCCATCCCAGACTTTGGCATGCAACAGAAATACACTTTTTGGGGGTCGAAGCACTTAAATTGCATGCTTTGTTCTTATCACTTCACAACCTAGCCTACTCTAATAAACTTAGCAGTCAAGAAATAGAAGTAAACATATGCGTGAGTAGTGAGACGAAATGCAAGGAAAATTGGAGAAAAAACAAACAATAACTAGAAGAAACCTGAGGAAGAATGGCGCAATGGAGCAAGAGAGGACAGGGGACTTGGGGCAGTGACCATGCACGTGCTGTGCTTGATGACGAGTGTCTGGACAGTGCTCCCTCTTTATCCAAGGGGACACGTTGCAAGACTCCCAGTGGATGCCTGAAACCACGAATAGTACCAAACAGAATATATGCTATGTTTTTTTCCTATACATATATTCCTACGGTAAAGTTCGATTTATAAATTAGGCACAGTAAGAGATTAATGACAATAATAAATAGAATGATTATAACAATATACTATTATGTCAAAGTTATGTGATGCCTTGGGGCCGTTATTAAGTAAAACAAGGATGACTTGAACACAAGCACCGTGCTACCACAGCAGGCGATCTGATCACCGAGGTGGCTCCTGGGTGATCGAGGGGCAGGGAGTGTCATGGAGACGCTGGGCAGAGGATCATTCCTGTCTTGGGCGGGACGGAGCAAGATTTCATCACGCTACTCAAAACAGCATGCAAATTACAACCAATGGATTATTTCTGGAATTTTCTACTTAATATTTTCAGACGTTGGCTGGCCCTGGGTTACTGAAACCACAGAAAGTGAAACCGCAGAAAAGGGGGCCGGCTCTTAAATCAACTGCATTTAATTAAGCCTGTATCATGAAATCTCAGAGCTGGTATTGACTTCTACAAACAAGCAATGGAGAGTGTTGCAGAGAGAAGCAACGCAGAAGGAGGGAGCACTCGGCCGAACAGGAGGAGGAGGAGCTGCAGTTTTATCGAACACGGATGAAAATTAGAGACGCTGGAGCTGAGGGGGCCTTAGGGCCATCTGCTTCAATGTCTTTATTCCACAGCTGTGAAAGGACAGCTGCCGAGAAGTGACGTTGTTTCCTTTAGTCAAATTCCAGGTGGTTGTCCTAGGACAAGGACCTCCTGCCATCCAGCCACTGTGCCACGTGCCTCATGAGAAAAACAATCGTCCGAACTATTACCTGCCTAGCGTACAAATGAGATTTTCTAACGAAGTCATTCTGCATGAAGGTTCAGTGCAGAATCTCTTGGTGGGCTGTTCACAGAAGCAATATTGATGAACAGACATTTCCTTGCATCGCATCCGCCCAGGAGATTGTCTCAACCTGTAGATGCTCAAGAAATAAACTTTTCAGAGGCGACGTCCCGTGAAACTTCCCTGGAGACACACACATAACAAAGAATTGGCTCCACCAGCATTAACCGGCGTCAGCGCCTTCGGTCACTGTCACGCACCGCCAGGCAGCCTCGCAGCCCCTGGCCTGCTGGCAGGGCAGGTAGGCGGGCGTGGTGGCCACCTGCGGAGACAGCGAGGTGCTGCGTCAGTGGCTCCCTCTCCTCCTGAACGAACTCACCGTCAATGCATGTGCCGGCCTGGTCCGGCCAGCCACTCGCCAGCCATCCGTTAGTCCTCCAGCAGTACTGATCTAGAGGCAGCGTTTCACGTTTCAGACTAGACTTAAACGCAGTTTCTGGAGCTGCGCCTTGGTGAATGGAGACTTTTAAAAGGTTGCCTGAAGCTCATAACGACAGGAAAATTACTGCTTGCTTTCTCTTCTTTTCAAAGGACATGTGCTGTGCTATCTCCGCAACAATACCCCGAAGCACCTCACATGTCTGGGAGAGGAATTTTGAAACAGCGAGCAATTTTCAGGCAAAATCTGCCCAAATTGAAGCATTTCTCTCTGCTCTGATCTCATTTGCTCAACACAAGATACGTTAAGTGAACTGACATTAGACTTAAAGAATACATTAAGTTAGATTTCGCCTTTTCCCTTCAGGGAACAGCACCCATAAATAAAAAGCTGTGAACCTGACCGCTTCCCCTTACAGAGTGTGAGAAAACAGCGCAACCAGCCGCCTGCTCCGTGAACGGTTCCTGTTGGCTCTGATCGGTCACTGTTGGCTCTCTCCACGCCCGCGGTCCATCAGAGCCGCTGTGCAGGCCGCATGGGCATTCTCTGCAGCGAGCTTCTGCCTTTGCACAGACTCCGCCTCCCTGGGACCAAAGAGGCGGGCCTAAAGCAGAGCCCCACCCCCACGTGAAAGTCCCCAGCTGTTTTATAACTACCGCCTGTGCGACTATTAATACCAGGTGGTTGTTACTGTCCCCGCTTTATAAAAGAATAGAGACATGTAAGGGGAGATGCCTGTCAGACTGCTCATGGATACTCTAGGGCCACCAGCAGAGACAGCTGGGGACAGGGCTAAGGCTGAGCTCCGGTGGCCCAGCTCCCAATCCCGGCGCTAAGCTCCCACCGCCAAGGCTGTCAAGTGAGGTGGACACATCCGTCTGAAAAAATTGCAATTTTCTATTTTTTAAATCATACCCCAAATTCTATTCTTCATATTATTTTTAACATTTCCTTTTTTTCCTCTTTTCCTAGTTTTATCGAGGTATAACTGACAAATAAGAATTGTACATATTTGGGTGGCACGAAGTGACTTTTTAAGGGTATACAACGTGGTGACTTAACATATG
>NW_011889158.1:262819-266742 GCF_000151845.1 Pteropus vampyrus
GTCTCGTATTCTGGAGATTAAGTCAACATTATTTTGCATTAAATATATATATTTATGCTAGAGGGAAGAGGAAGATATTTATAGCTTTCTTTAAGGGATAAAATAGGCTCCAGGCAGAAACACCAAGAATAGGAACTTTAGGGATTTATATTGCACGAAGGCATCTGTAGAAACTAGGCAGCGTTTGGTCTTTTCAGTGAAAACTGGCATTCAGATCACAGCCTGGGACAGATCCCTGACTGTCCAGGCAAAGTGGGCTCATGGATGCGTGGCACAGCGGCACGGTGCCGACGTCATCACTGTGACTTAATCAGCCTCTCTGTGGTCTCCTGCGCATGGCGTTCAAACCTGAGCATTCCCCTCAAACATCTGCCAAATTCCGGGACAAGGACCGCAGATGCCACCGTGGAGCTGGGAAGCCAGCTAAGTGCCACCAGCCCAGCAATGGGACATTATGCTGCGATGGCAGCAAACGGAGCGAAGCAGCAGAAGGAAGGCGAGACCCCTAGCAGTGGCCTGAGGGTACCATCGCGTCTTCGTGGCAGAGGCGGCGACCCAGCCCAGTCTGACAGAAGATGCCCGAGCCGGACAAAGGTTAAGACTGGACCCTCCAGAAGGCCCTGAGAACCCATGGCAACCACGGAAGTGTTCGGGAAGTGTGACATCCGGAGGACCTGCGGAGTTGGTAACGGAGCTTGAAAGCTTCCTCCAACTCAGAGCCAGGGCTGAGCGTCAGTAATTAGAAGCTCTATTTGGTAGAAACCTTCATAGAATGAGTTGTTGATCTCGGTCAGAGCTAAGCAGTAGCATGCCATTTTCAAAACTACCAAGGGAAACCAAAAAACGCCAGAATTAAACAAACCTTTTAAAATGTACCTTTTCCATCCATTCATTCGTCTAGCCATCCATTCATTCGCAAACATCTATTTGATGCCTACTGCGTGCTTAAGCCCTGGATGCACAGAAAACTATTAGACCAGGAAAGGGTCCCCTTGGCTATTGCAGTCAACCCTCAATTACTCTTTATAATTAGCCCATAAATTCTCAGTCTGAAGATAAACCTCTAACTAGTCTATTGAATTCAGCAAGCAGTCTTCCCCAATTGGATCTTCTATTAATGTTTTTTTTTCTTGTTTTTTGCTGCTTAGAATGCTTGCTTCACTTGCCGCCCATCTGCCAGATGTCCGAAGCCTTCCTGCCCTCACCTTTCATTCTGCTGGTGGTGCTGTGGACACCTTGTCCCCTTACCCCACACACCATCACGTGTTTGTAACTTGTCCCCTCTGCTGACCCTAGACACCTTCTCAGTGGTGACCCAGCCCCACAGCTCCCTGTGCGTCTAACTCCCTGCTGGTACACAGCAGGTATTAATAAGTAATTGAGTTCATTCATGATAGTTTTGGGCAACAAAGTCATTCGATTGGCGTGTTTTCTCTGACTGTTGAAATTGCTAAAACCAAAGGGAAGTAGCCAAGAGCAGGTAATAAAATACAAGCTGGGGCCTGCGGGTGCCCTGGACGTGAAGTGGCCACACGAAGAGGACACGTAGAGAGTACTTTCCATGCGCGATGGCCCTTGTGGGTGATCGTAACTTTGGTGACAAGAGTGTCTGATAACAGGGTGCAATCTGCAGAGGAAGGAAGGTCAGAAGGGAGAGTCAGACAGACAGAGCATATCCCCAGGCCATGTGTGGACAGCGGGGCTGCAGGGGAGGTGAGGGGGTGGAGACGGCCAGTCATTGCATGTGCTTGGAGGGAGGCGGCACCCACTGTGTCCGTCCCTCAGTCATCCTCCTCCGTCCTTGCCAAGGTAACGTTAGGCGTGATCGCCAGGAATGGGTCTCACCTAGGAAATGGAACCTCGGAAGGTAGAGTCAACCCAGCTCGGTTAAATCAATGTCAAAGGCAGAGCCACACTGAGTCACCCTGTAAACACACATACACGCTCGCTTATGTTTGTTCTCGTTCTCTCTCGTTCTCTCTCTCTCTCTCTCTCTCTCTCTCTCTCTCTCTCACACACACACACACACACACACACACACACACACACACACACACACCCCTCCTCCTCCTCCTCCTCCTGTTGGGAAGCTTACTCTTCTGGTGGCTTGAATTTACAAAACTGGCTCGAATCTCTCCCCACCAAAAAAGCCTCTAATTTATTATTTAAAGGAGAGGAAGAACAGAGGAGCAGTAGAGAGGATGCTTTGGGAAGAAGATAAGCAGAGGGAGGGACTGAGCTAGCGGATGCCGGACGCCAGAAAGCTGACTCCTCTGCCTGCATGTGGCCGGCCAGGCAGCGGCTGCCCTCCCCCAGAAGCCTCCCAAGGGCACGGGGTTAGTGGCACCGAGCTTCCCTGCAGCTCGTCTGCCTTGACTGTGCAGAACTCGTTCCTGCCCCCACCAGGAAGCATGTGGGGGCTACGCCGCGGGCACTCCGCTTTCAAAACTGCCACGGAAAGCAAGCAGTGCCCTGCGGATGCACTTAATTTCCTGCAGAGGGGGCGCCCTGACACTGCCCACTGTGTCTCGAAACACTCAAGGTGCTCGCCCAAGGACACGATGACCCGTGACTGGGTGCAAATGGCAGTGAGGGCAGCGAGCGGGCTGTGCGGCTTCTTCCACCCACTTCCGGGCTGTGAAGGATGGCGTCAACGCGGAGCGAGCAGCCCCCAGTCCACCTTCTGACACGATCCCCCTCGTCCAAGGCTCAACCGAGTTATCGTTAAAAGAAAATGGAGAAAGAGACAGGACTTCAGACTCCCGGTCCCCTGAGGGCAGAGGTCATGTCAACCTCTCTTTTCCCCACCCTGGCAAAAAGCAAGCACAGTGCATCCCTGTCAATGTGAGCTGAAGCGGCTCTTTCCTTAAGTAACTTCTACGTCGTGAACTGAAGAGCTCCAGTGTTCTTTAGGCAGAGACAGTGAGCAGCGAAGCAAACTTCGGAGTGTCCTGTTAATCTGATCAATGAGTGGAGCACATAAGAAAGCGGCGTTTCCTTTTCTATCTGCCCTTTCACACCCACGAGCCCTTCTCAGGCCTGAAGCGTCAGTGGCTCAGGAGGAAACACAGTGGCTTCCCGGAGCTCAGAGGCGCCGCTCGGCCCTCTCTCGCTGTTGTGCAAAACGCATGAGGTGATTCTACCCTAAGCCTCTGAAACAGCAGGAAGATAATAACCTGTAATGCGGCTAATTCAGAGGTCACCCGATCTGGTGGTTAAGGACGCATTTCTTCTTACTCACTCCACGTTTAGCGGCTGGTTTAGGCCTCAGACACAGCTCAGACGGCAGCTCAGGAGGGTCGGCTGGCGTGGTGCTCCTTTCACGTGGAGTCTCAAGCATGTAACAGCACATTTGTTCTTCCTGGACTCAAGGCACTTCTCCGTCAAGGTCAAAGGCAGAGGGCAAGCGGTGGAGGGGAAAAAAGAATATTCTGTAACTTTCATTGCTTTTATTTCTGCAAGAGATGGGAAAGAGCTTCTCATAAGGAGAAATAATGCCAGGTAGACAGTACTTGCCCACTGTGGAATCAATAGGCCCACTTGGGGACATCTGTGGCTGAGCCATCATTAGTCGCAAAGGAAAACCATCTTCTTGTAAAGGCAGGAAAGCAGACAAAATGGAAAGCAGGGGGGCTTGGCTGCAAAATGCCTCTGATTGCTCAGCTAAGTCAGTCTCCTGCAAACAGAAGCAGCCGCATTTCCGCTAGACCCGGCACACTTCCACCGCCCACCAAGCGTTCGCCGAGGCTGCGCTGGGGCTCGCAATGGCTAACCGGATGCATCAACTTGCTGGGATAAAGGACGCCCAGAGAGCCGGCGACACGTGACCTCTGGGTGTGTCTGGGAGAGTGCTCCCAGAATGGATTACCACTTAAGGTGGCTCCCCAGGGGGCGGGCATCATCTAACATGTTGAGTCCCCCGC
>NW_011889158.1:267982-315856 GCF_000151845.1 Pteropus vampyrus
ATTTATTACGTGTGTTCTCCATGCGGCCCCTTTCTCGTTGACACAGGAAGGGTTCCCTGCTCAACGTGTCAAGACGCACAGGGATCGGGGTGGAAGAGGCAGAAGAAGGGATCTTTAGAGGCCACTGCACAGAGCGTGACAGAGCAGGCTGACTCTTCTGTCTTGTTCTCGCCCAAAGCGTGGAGAGTGAGTTTCCCCATCGGGAGGGAGCGTGCAAGTCCAGGGAAATTCGCATATCGACCCGTCCTACCCTTTCCTGGCTTCCTGTAGGAAGAAGGGCTGAAACTCAAATGGGAGTGGAATGCTCTCCTTTGCGATTTTAAGGACTCACCAGTAAGAGCTACACTGTCTCCCCATCTGGACATGCCCCGAGAAAGGACAGCGCAAACGGCTGCAGTGACAATTGAGACATAAATCTTCTGAAGTGGTGCCAGCTCTTCTCCACGCTACTCAAGTCGTCCGGAGAGTGTCACACCTGACTCGGCACCTGCTCCAGGAGCAGTATGTGTGTGTTTTCATCAGAAGCGGGATTAAGTTGCTGTGTGGAAAATGAGTTGAGGCCTGCAGAGAGACGTGCTGCGTAAACACAAACAGTCTTGCTACCCGATACAGAACTCACAGAGTCCGAAACGAGGGTAAGGCACTCAGTTACTGTGAGCGTCCACTCACCTCTTCCGGAGCTTCAAATCCAATTACATTGAGATGAACACAGAATCGACTGAACAGCTGGATCTATGGAGATCTTATTTACCCAATTCCCTTTAAATTCCATACTCTCATAAGATAATCAAATTCCTCTCGTGTGGTCTAACATTCTAGTGAACTTCAGAAGAAGGAAAAATAATTGTTTGAAGCATGCTCCCTCAAAGATGTTAAGAACGTAAAATCTGTGTGTATACGTAGGGACAGTCAGCCCTCCGTATATCTGCGGGTTCTTTATCTGTGGGTGCGACAACCTGAGGGTTGAAAATATTTAAGAAAAATTAAAATGTTACTTTGTTGCTGATGTGTGCTACGCAGTCAATGCTGCAATGATTTTCTTTTCACTGGTCCCTAACCAACACAGTATGACAACTATTCACATAACGTTTATATTGTATTAGATATTATAAGTAACCTGGAAAAGCTTGAAAGTATATGGGAGCACGTGAGTAGGTTACATGCAGATACTGCATCATTTAATATAAAGCACTGGAGCAGACTTCGGTGTCCGCAGGGACCCTGGAACAAGACCCCCGCCTGCACAGGGGACAGACGTTTACTGGCCCAGCGAGTCAGGCCGACCACCTTCGGCGCCAACAGGGCTGTCTCGGCTCCACCTGCCTGCTTGCCCAGTCGTCTCCTTTGGAGTCTCACAATGTCACTTTGCCATTCTGGAAGCTGAGACTCTCCCCTGACAGATACGAGAGCAGGGCTCTCCCATGGGGCCCAGTCACAGCTGGATGACGTTTGGTGTTAAAGCCATCCTAGAGCTGTCTGAAAGAGAATTCACGATGAGGTTTCACGAAGTGACATTGAAGCCTTCAAGGGACGGAGGTGGAGAGGCCTGAGGGGGGAAAGGCAGGGCTGGGGGAGGAGTGGGAGACAGTGGCCAGGCCCGGGGACAGAGCGCCACACTTCTCTGCTCCTTGGCAATTCTGCAGTCCTCAGCCATGATGAAAACTCAGAGTTGGGCTTTGGGAGAGAATCACAGAATCCCTGGGATGAGAAGCTGGCAGGAAATTTGAGGCCGAACTGCTGCTCTGTAGACACGCTTCTCTACTTCAAAAGGCACGCGCTGTCTGATTTGCATAGTTCTGCATTCGTGATTTGAACGTAAGAGTGGGAGGGTGGAAAGAGCAGGCTTCTCCTATACCAACGGCTATAGTAGACGGCGTGAATCCAGCGTGTTTAGAATAAATTACTACGACCATAAGTGGAATAATTTACACATATGATTTTTCTAAATCTTTCATCTAAATCAGCTAGACTTCAATAATGTTACTTGGGTAGCGACTCTCCTTAGAGAACATAATTTATTGGATCCCAGGTAAACAGAAATTTGCAAATGCAACTGAGCGATGATTTTGAGTGTGTCTGTGTTGATGCAAGGATCCACATATTATAAAATTGTAACATTTATAAAGAAAATACATCTCATATGTCATATTTTATATTATCTAGGACTCCACACATTGTAAGGCACATTTCATGACTACCAAAAATGAAAGAAAATGCTAATTTCATTGACCTAATTTGGTCTCATCATTTAGAACACTTCCATCCAACACGGGCCTCGACCTCGTCAAAAACTCTCCTCTGTTTGTTCATTTCTATTAATTTTCCGACTGGTTTACTTAGTTTTATTGTGTAAGAACATGTAACAAGGGATTTGCCCTCCACAGATTTCTACGCGCACGACGCAGCGTTGCTCACAGCAGACGGGACGCATCACACGATGGACACCCCGGCTTTAGAGGGGGGTTGCTGTGCTCGTCCCCAGATTCCCCCCACGCTGCTGACCGACCTGCTCGGCGAGGTTTGATGCTCACACTTTATTTTTTACTAGAATGTATCAGGAGATTTTTAGAGGACAAAAATAAGGGAGACATTTGAAATGGCAATTTAACTGAACACATATAGAGCCAATAACACACAGATGACAATGACATGTGGGACAGTTATGACCGTGGTCACGTGTGTGCAGGCGAGAACCGCCGTGTCGTGACTGGTGCCTGGCCGACGGCAGCTGTGAGACATCACTGGTTCTGAGAGGCATCACAGCTCTGAACTCTGGCTCCACTCGCCCGCCCAATTAAGCCAGAGTTACTCTTTGTCAAGACCACGGCTTCCACACCCGCAAGCCCAGCGGCCAGCTCTCTCCCCGGCTTATTTGATAACGCGCGATCACTTTCTCCTCCTTGATGTTTTTTCCTTCGCTCAGCTTCCCAGACCCCACGAACCTTCAATTTCCCTCCTAACTCAAGAACCACTCGTTTTCAACCTACTTTCTTATCTCCTCCCTTGTCACGCCCCCTGATGACGTGGCCCTGACCTCAGTCACAGTCCTCTCTCCTCCCTACGCTCCCCCCACTGGCGAGAGCCTCCACTTCCACTTCTTTAAGTCCTACTGTTGTCTAAAGGTTTGTGTCCCCCAGATTCACATGTTGAGATCCTAACCCCCAAGGTGATGGCATCAGGAGGTGGGGACTTGAGGAGTCGACTAGGTCACGAGGATGGAGCCTTCGCGGTGGAGTTAGGGTCCTGATGAAAGAGATCCTAGGGAGCTCCTCTCCCCTTCCTTCCCCCGGGCGAGGACACAGTGAACCAGAAAGCGGGTCCTCGCAAGACACCAGATCTGCTGGCACCATGACCTTGGACTTCCAGCTTCCAGAACTGCGAGAAATAAATTTCTAGTGTTTATAAGGTACCTGTTTATGGGATTTTTATTTTTTTTATTTTTTTATTTTTTTGGTGATAGCAGCTCAAATGGATGAAGACAGGTACCATCTGTATGTTTACCACACCCCAGTCTACCTCTTCTGTCTAGATGTCTCTCCCGAGCGCCAGACTCACGTATCCAGCTGCTGATTATTCAAGATCTCCAGGCGTCTAATTGACATTTCGTTCAACACTGAGCTCCTGATCCCTTACAAAGTCTGTCCCACTGAACTTCCCCACCTACGTTCGCAGCAACCGCATTTTTCTTCTCCTTGGAGTCATCCAGATTCCTCTGCATTACACGTCTAGTCTAGCAGTAAGTCTCATGGGCTTTTCCAAGACTGTCCAGAATTTTACCACTCCTCACCGCCTCCATTCCCACCACGTCTCACCGAAGTCACCGTCATCCTCCTTCCCTGCCCCTAGCACTGAACACCTATGTGTATTCACAACACGGCCGTCATCTAAACTGAGTCACATGGCGGCGATTCTGCACCTTCAGAGCTCTGCACCTTCACTCTCAGTAAGAGCCGGAGTGCTGACAGCGAGGCCCCAAACGATCTGGCCGCCATGCACCTCCGCCCTGTTCTCCGAATGCTTTCCTCCTTGTTCTCTGTGCCCAGCCACACCAGCCACCTCCACGGCCTGCAGTGCTCCTCCTCCAGATGCGTCTGAGAAAACCTCCTTAGCACCTTCAAGTCTTTCCAAGAGGCATGCCCTGACCGCTGTTAGGACTGCAGCCACCTTCCTCCTCACCCCCCCCAGCTCCTCCAGCCCCCACACCTGCTCCACCCAAGAAGGCACAGCACCTAAACCCTTCTGACACACTGTGCAGTTCACCTTGTATTAATCATTGTTTGTTATGACTGCAAACTTCAAAACATCAAATATCTCTGTCTGCTTAGGTCATTGATAGAGAAGAGCATCCGGCATACAGTAAGCGCTCCCCAGATGTTGGAGGAGGATCTACAGGAAGTGAGGGTTCTAAGCAAGGCTGAGCTGGCAGGTGTGAGGTACCAAGAGATGAAGCTGTAGGTAGCAGAAGCAGGTTACCGTGAGAACTCGAAGCTAGGACTAAAGACAACGACAAGGAGCAGGCCCAGAACCCACGGAGACTTCACGGCCACGGTGCCGGAGCAGGACTGTTCGGGGAGCCCCTCCCGCCCTGAGCCCCATTTACACACGGTTCGCTACAGTCCCCTAAGTCTAGGGGAGGGGCTCGAAATGATTTTCTTTAATTTCTCCATTTAACTTGACTTCGTCCATTGGAACATGCTGCCTTTTCGTAATAAAAGTCAATCATTGAAAAATTACCTTAAATAGGACAAAAGCGAAGAAACGGTAAAATGACCTCCGAGTTTGCTGTGTCAGACCCCCTTAGGCACCACTCGAGAATGAGAAAAGCCACGATGGCCACGATGCTGTCTTTTAAATGAGTTACTCAGATTGAGGGAATGCATACTAACGGAATCTCTATCCACTTAGAAAATTAACATGAAATACTTGTATTCACTTAGTGTCCTTTCTAAAAGGTAAAAAAAGGAACTACATTTTGTATTCTCAGACGAAGAGCTTTAGAAGAACAAAATCTCAGCGTGCGCAGATGCGGGGAGAAACATTTTAAATCACAGCCGTGGTTGCTGTACGTGCCTCCGCATCACAGCGAAGGAAGCTGCCATGCAAAACGTTCGCATCAACAAGACGTGAGCAGGTCCCGGTCCAAGAGGAACGATTCTAAATCTCCAGATGATAATTTAGCTGAAGGTGTTTAAAATAACGATACTTTGCTGGATTTTTTTTCCCTCTTGCAAAGGGAAAAAGCAAAGCGGAATCCGTTGAAAGTCTCTTTGAGGCCTCACCACGAAGCATCTCACTGAATAGTGGAGTCCCTGAGCGGTCTGCAAAGTGGCAAAGCAGGCGCCAGCCCCAGGCCCAACTCCTGTCAGTTTAGAACTGTGAAGCAATTGAGTCCCTTAGGAGGACTCAAGTTCATGTCCGTTTTTATATTGTATATGCACTCAGGTTTGTGATATTATTTACAAGGTGTTTAAAATAACGATACAAGATTGGGGGGGCATAAAATGCAGTCTACATTGATCAAAGCTATCATAGCCTACCAAAATTTATCTGGGGTCAGACAGAAGAAAACAGCGATCGTACGTGGGTGAATTTATTTTCAATTTTACGGGCCCAGTTGAATGGATTCTGCCTGCGATGCAACTATAATGGCCTGTTCTGAGAACCAAGTATCCTGAAAGCGAAGTTTAAGGACCTGTCAAATGTAATTCGCTCTTGTCCTGCCCCCTGACTTTCCCACTAGGACAGTCACTCCTGAGAGGCAGTGTTTCTGAATATGAGTTCCAAGAACACGAAGTATTCTGCTCACGCAAACTACAACAGCACAACAAATTAAATCTGGGAAACAGCGCACACCACACTCCCTCTCTTGGAAATTTATAATCTATAACAACATACTTAAGGGCTCTATTTACTATTTAATAGGTTTGAAAATCTTTGAAAATGTATCTAATACATTTTGGAAAATCTTCCAAAAGGCATTAAATGGGTGAGCAATCCTGTTGAGCACAGCTGAGGAAGGCTGCCTCCCGCCTGCAGCTCCCAAGCCCTGCTCAGCGTGTGAGGCCAAGGGCCTGGAGCACCCCACACCGAGAGCCAGCGTCCTCGCAGCCTGTGCCCGACCCAATCGCTATGTGCGCGAGTGTCTCTCCCTGCTTCAGACTCTCTGTGCACCCCGCTGCCCTGCTGAAGCCTGTGCGTCGTATGGCACCTTGCCCTCTGCACTGCTATCCGTCACCTGCAGGGAGGGGACAGGGTCCTCAGTTCTGCAGCACCAAAGGGGCACACACAGGCCGATTGCCCTGTTTTGGCCACTGGGAGGGAGCAACTAGCTACGAGGGACAGAAGCTCACTTTTCTGTCTCTTCTCCATGTGGATAAGTGTCAGAACGCATTGTGTTTTCCTTGGTGACACCGATCCCAGGATGCAGTAGGCAGCAGCCTTCCAAATTCTACTCCTTGTGATAAGCAACAAATGCCACTTGCCTGACAAACATTTTGGGAAAGCTGCTCTAAATACAGTGTCTACTGTTTGTCTTTCTTCTAAATATGCTAAATGGCAGGTGTGATGTATTTATAGGGCTGTGGGAGAATGACAGCAAGGTCGGCTAAGCTTCAGCAGAGGGTGACAACCACAGTGCGCATGAGCGTGGTCAAGGGAGGCCACACCTTGGTTTCGCTCATATGTGGAATCTGGAAAAAAAGTTCAATTCCTAGCAACAGAGTGGAATGGGGAGTGGGGAAATGAAGAGTGGCTGGTAAAGGCACGAACTCTCAGTGACAGGATGGGTGAGGTCTGAGGACCTCCTGTGTAGCACGTGCCTGGGGCTGGTGGCACTCTGCGCTGCACGATGGAAAAGTGCTAAGAGCGTAAGATTTCGATTAATTATAGATCCCGCTCATGGATAAGTGGCAGTGGTGCTGACTTTTCTAATCACCCAAAATAAAGACTAGTTACGTTGTGATTGAGTTGTGGCTTTGCATTAGTAATTTATTCCACAGAGATAAATGGATGGTGGCAATTAGGAGTGACTAAGGTACGATTTAATAAGTGTCTTGATCTTTCCCAAGAATCTAATTGCTCAGATTAGTCTGTCATCTCTGAAAGCTGTACGTAATACCAACAATTTACATTTCGCTCTCGGAAGCGGCAACATGGGGCATGAACCAGGGTGCCCTTCGCCGTCTCATTCACCTGTGGCAGATGTATGTGTTTTTTGTTTCTTTATAAAAGGTCATTGTAGTTTCTCTGGTTATTTTTATAAAATTGCAGTGATTAGTTAGGAGAGTGTGCTTTATTTTTATCATTGCAGTAAAGTACATTTTTAACACAATTGGAGTACCCCTCAGAAAGGCAAACGAAGAACTCCTCCCCCCAGTTGCCCAGCTATTCATGCAGAAGAGGGGATAGCCTTATCCGTTACCCTCTGGAGGCTCGGCACCCGACTTGCCAACTCTACTGAACCGGGAGCATTTTTACAACTGGTCACTGGTGGCCAAGAGACACATGCGATGGCTAAGCAGTTCCAAACAGTGGAACAGAGTCCCCACCTAGCAGCTGCGCTTGCAGAGCAGGCATGCCATAGATGTGAGGAGCTTCATTCACTCAATTACCCATTCACCCGCTTATGCACGCTAACTGGCCAGGAGCCGGTCACACTTCCTACTGCTTCTGGAAGCGCTGGGTTTCCTGTGGGTGGTGCTGACATGCAGCGAAAGGGCAGTGGAGGCGGGCTTGCGTGCAGCAGGGTTTGGTGCGACATGTGTGCGTGGTTAGCAGGTGTTTTAAGTTATTGGGCTGTTGCTGACCGTCCTGAATTCTCCCACCAGCCAGCTGCTGATTCTCCTGGGCATGAGACACAAAAGTGACGGGTCAGAGGTCAAAGGAGATACACCGATATGAGACACACGTGCGCGATATGCTTCATGTGTACCTGGCATTAGAGCATGCCACAGAAACGAAACAAGGTTTGACATGTCCAGAACCTGAAACTAATCTGTGGGAAATCCTTTTAATCATCAGATATGTAAACGTGTAAGCGGAAAAGTCAGTTCTCATAGGTGTCTAGTCATAGCAAAGGTTCCCTAGGTCAGAAATAGACTTGCTAACGTGGTATATATAATTATAAATACACTACACATTTTTTAATGTTTTTGATGGGGATTCACAAAAAATAAAATTTATTCAAACTGTACTTGTAAGGCACAAATCTGTAATAATGCTACAGATAAGAATGTATGTGAAGTCTTGTATTTCAGATCTTGCAATTTACCATGTTTGACAATTTGGTGCCATCTAATGCATCTTGTCTGGGTGAAGTCTGGTGGTTCGAGATGCAAAGACACTCAACATTTGCCACTAACAGTATTAAACCACCTATAGGGACTAACATTTAGAATCTCCTTGATTATGTCTTCATCAATGTTACCTAACGTTTATATTTTACTTATTAGAAAATCAATTCTACAGAATGTTTCTGAATGATTGGTCATACTAAAATTCAAACGTACCAGGAAATGAGTATCTTCAATTCACCAAATTATAGATTGCTCATTGCTTGAAAAATTGGAACGTCCTGACGTATTAAAGCTCAGGCAGAAAAGAAAGTTGGTATAGGCTTTTCCTAGATTTGAAAAAATTCCTAAAAATTTTATAACATAGTTACAAATTATGAAGCTGGAAGAAACTTAAACTATAAATAATAAAATCTAAATTGTGATCATTTTAGAAAAAAATATCTACTTCTCCTATTATAAAATCATTTTCATATAAAGGGCCTACCAGGATATGACCCATAAATTGTGGGGAAAAGTGCTACAGAAGTCTGCTAGGCAATTAATAGCAACATTATGGTATTTTTATGGATTGTGTGATGTTTGTGATATTTGTCACCTTTTTAAAATGTGAAATTTGTTTTTATTCCTTTTTTATTTAAATATTCAATTTCACTTTTTTCAATTTGAATTTTTGTGTTCTTTTTCTTAAAGAAGCTTTTCCCAAATATAATGAGCTTTAGGTCCCATAAAATGGAGAATCTACCTGGAAACTCTCATTAAAGTCCACGAGACAGTGCCTCGTTTATTCACTCAACAAACAATTTGTTGAGTGCCCCCCTCCCACCGAGCACTGTTCCAGGCATTGTCACTCTACAGCAACTAGAAATCCCCGGCCCCGGTTCCGCCCCAGGTTTCAGCACCCAACAGCGGACGACATGGTGCTGAGGGGGGAGCAACTCCGTAAATAAGATCACGCCTCGGGTGAGATGACGCTGGGTGCTCGGAGGACAGCGGAGGGGAAGCAGGAGAGGCTGAGGGAGGGGGGACGCCTGCGGGGAGGACGGGGGTGTCTGGGAAGGTCGCTGAGAAGCAGCAGCTGAGCAGGGAGACAGCGGCCTTGGGGTCCCCAAGGGTGGAAAGGGGCTGAGAGTGACGGAGGAGGACTCCAGCCAGATCAGGGACTGAGTGCAGACAAGGGCAGCCTGAGCACAGTGAGCCTAGTGTGGCTGACCGCAGTGTGCCCGGGGCAGGCGGGTGGGGAGAGACCAACAGCACCTGGCCGGGCGGGAGGCGGGAGGCGGGAGGCGGGAGGTGGGAGGCGGGACCCTTGCAGGGGAGGCACATTTTATCCCTATTCTTTTTAAAAAGGACTGAAGCAGATGCGGCAGAATAGGAGCACAGGTAAGTCTGAACACGTAAGATGCTCAGGCATCTTTTTTATTTTCTCCATATTTCTATGCGTTTACAATATTTCCTAAAGACACGTTTAGCTTTCAAATGTATATATTAGAGAGAAAGACTGAAGATAAGTATCACATCAGCCTCATGTGAAGAAAGAGCGGAAAAACACCCTCAGAGATTGAGGTCAGCGGAACGGATGGGGAAACTGAGGCCAAGAGAAGTGAAGCCACGCGCCCAAGCCTCCGAGCAAAGCGCAGTCACGGCAAGGCTGCGACTCAGAGCCAAGAAAAGGCCATGTTTAATCTTTCTTGAAACATGTTTTATTTTTAACCATTTTGGTCATTTCCACTTAAACGCCCTGGAAGGTGTCTATTTCCCTGTTTTACCTATGGGATGAAGAGAGTCACTGGCAACACATGAGATTACACTCTAGAATTACGGTAGTCCTGTTTTCAAAATGATTTACAGGTCAAGATGTACAGGTCGTAAATCGCATGTGACTGTGTAGGATAAATTGTATCACGTGGTTAGGGCACCGCAGGGGCATGAATTTTTTGTTGTTGTTAATTACATCATAAAGTGTTGGAAACAAGCTTTCTGTACATACTTAATGTGTTAGCTAACTTGTTTTTGCAGCACTAACCCTGGTAAATTCATTCTAATTATTCATACCCCAGGGCTATCACTAAATACATATTTAAAATTAACTATAAGCTTGCTCACCCTGAGAGAAAAAAATTCTAATAAAATAGCACAGATGCATTTATAACGAATTTCTGAGTTAACTCAAAGGTAATTAAAAAAATATTCCAAAAACAGTGTGCTGTCATTTCACAAAATTCAGCTTCAACTATCTAGAACATTTAATCAAATTTTATTCTTTCATGAAGTCACGGCATATAAAATGGAGGAATTAATGAAAGTTAATTTAGAGTAAGACGATATTGCAGCAAAAAATATTAAAATATCCTTGTTAATAAAATGTTAATATAAAGGCTTGAACTTCTATAATAAATAGCAGCTCAATATCAACTAATTTTAATGGCTTTCAATATATAACAGAAGATAATGCATCATCAGAAAAATATTCAAACCTACCCTGGTGTTTCAACCAGAAACTGTTTCATGAGCCAGTACAAATAAACTTCCTTAAGAGGTCATAAACAAGAAGTTCATGCTCATCCTTGGCAGGCCAACTCACTCAATATGTTTTTGATATGACTGACATTCAATAAATGGCTAAATTTTTCTAAAAATTATATAGTTTAATGAAGCACAGTTTCTTAGGAACCATTATGTTCAATTAACTTATGACCCTATTTCCGATATTAATTGAATATTTAAATGTATTACAAAATAGGTATTACAATACGTACAGCAGAGAGGATAAAGTTTCTTCAATAAACAGTTCTTGGTTAAATACATGTCCAAATGGAAAAACAAAAACACTTCTATATCACACCACTCACGAAAGTTACTTTAGATTTTAAATCTAAATGTGAAATGCAAAAGAGTAAAACTACAAAGAACATAACAAATCATTATTCTCCTGATCTTGCGATAGAGAAAGATTACACAAAACATCAAAAAAGGAAAAACATAAAATAAAAAACTTATAATTTAGGCTGCTTTAAGTAAGAACTTCTGTTCGTGAGAAGAACACTATTCCAAAAAGAAAAGGTGAGGCACAGAGTGCGGGGAACATCTGCAGCCCGTTCGACCGACAGCAGACTGTGTCGGAGTACAGTGAGATCTCCTGAAAATCAGCCGGAAACAGACAGACAACCCCGCAGAAAAATGGACAAGAGAATTAATGAAGAAGCACTTCACACACTGAGAATATCCAAGGGACAATAAATGTATAAAAAGGTGTTCAATGTCCGCAGTAATCAGCAAAATGAAAAGAAAAGCCACAATAAGATGCAGGTGTAAATCCGTAGCAATGGCCAAAATAAAGAAGACAATACCAAGTGTTGGCAAGCACGTGAGCACATGGGGCACTGGAAACTTTCGCTGCTGGGAAACCCATACGGTCACACGCACACCCGAAAGAACTTACACAGGTGCACTAAGAGACAAGGAAAGCAATGCTCACAGCTCCACGACCCCTCATAGCCCGGGACCAGAGACAACTCAAATTGTCAGCAGTCGGAGAAATGAATAAACTGCAGACAGTGATGAAATCGGATTAACCACAGCTAAGCAGAGCACAGGCGAATCTCACAAATGTATTTATGAGTGAAAGAAGGTGGATTCAAAGAATATGTGCTGCATTATTCAATTTGTATAAACTTGAAAAACAGGCCGAGCACTCAGGACAGTGGCCACCCCTGAGGAGGAGGCAGGGGTGCTGGCTGAGAGGCGGCAGTGGGGGGCAGGGAGTTGCCAAAGGGCCTCCACGTCTGTTCCCTGACCGCTGTGATGATTCGGTAAGCGTGCCCTCTACAGTAATTTATTAAGCTACACTATCCTGCTGTGTGTTTTGAGTGTGCACACTGGATGTCAGTTAAGAACGCTTCGAAAAAAGAACACCTAGCTCCTGCACCTCGGTGCCTCTGCATTTTTCTCTGCCCAGCCAGTGACTCCATGACCGTGTGGGACCATGAACATCTTCTGGGCAGAACAGAGACATGAACTGGAAAGAGTCAAGACCCCTGAGGCAAGCACACCCTCCCGGAGTGGCTGTCTCTGGATTTTTACATGATGGTGATAGGCACCTTTACCTGGCTCATGACGCTGCATTTTTGGCCACCCATATACAAATCCTGTCTGCTCAGAGAACCAGGCCACGGAGCCAAGCTCACAGACGCCCATGTCCGCCTCTCCACCAACTCACACTGAGTCTCGCCCTACTGTGGGTGAACTGCTCTCGAAAGTCCATGGCAAAGAAAAAGCACTCAAACCCATTTGTGTAAAAATGAATATTGGGACACCACCAAAAAAAAACAAACAAACAAACAAACAAAAAACTAACTTCAATTGTTCTGCTTTCTTACACCTTAAAAATCAAATGATGGTTTACGGTATTGGATTTGCTCTTTTTGGCGGCTGTTGTTTCGTAAAACTGGAATGTAACCTTTCCCTACTTCCCACTCACTCTCGTGTGTTAATACTTGGCACATGATTCTTCCTGAATATGCAGATATTTCTAAGTACTTTGCTTGGTTTTTCCCCTGACAATTTCAGGGTATACTTAATGTCATCTGGAATATTTTACATGGATATAAAGAAAGGGAACAGAAAGAAATGCCATGAAAAGATGTAATTCACTAGCTGAAAACACCATTTCTTCAGCAAGGGGTCACTTAATATGTCTCACAGAGGGACATTATGGTCATATAGTCACACAAAATAATGCAGAAATTCAAGGCAATAGCTGTCCACTGGGACAAGAAGCCCGAAGATGAGACTTTAACTGAGGACATGCGAGCGCAGGCATGCTTCATCTGGGAAACGCACAGCAAACCCTTTTCTAAGCCTCAGTTTTCTAATTTTCATCTAACTTTTGAGTTCCTTAGTTGCCACTCTTGGCAGGCAGAATCTCACCGAAATATTTGACTTTTTTGTACAACTTCCCGCTATATTTGAGTTTTGGGGGACAGGTTCTCCATCTCCTTCACCACTTTGGCCCTCCCTGGTCTTCACTCCTGTCGGGGAGGAAACTCCCGAGTGTAACATGTATCTCAGATGAGCAATGAGAGGGTGTTACGAATGCAATGTTTGTGTCCACCCCAAAATTCATAAGTTGAAGCCTTACCCCCAATGTGGTAATTTGGGGAGGTGGGGCCTTTGGGAGGTTATTAGGTTAAGTGAGGTCATGAAATGGGGCTCCCAGAGACACCCAGAGTTCCCTCTCTCCACTATGTGAGGACACAGAGAAAAGGCTCTGCCGACAAGCCAGAAAGGAACTAGATCAGCCACACCTTGACCTTAGGCTTCCAGCCTCCAGAACTGTGGGAAGTAAATGTCTACTGCCTAAGCCATCCAGCCTGTGGTATTTTGTTATAGCAGCCAGGGCTGACTAAGACACAGGGGATTAATATTTGCTTAAGGAGGGTTAGAAGTCTGGAAAATATAGTGATTTGATAAATACAGGACTCCCTGTTCATGGCCACGAGGGGCAAGATGAAGCCAGTCCCTCGATGAGGACAGTGGAGCTAGAAAAGTGAGCCACAGGCGCTGGGTACCTGCGAGGTACGGGGAGGGGCAGGAACACTGACAATACGCCTGACCTGCTGTCCTGTCCAGTATGCGACAGCCCTTCCCGGTGTGTCCTTTGTCAGATATCACTTCCAGGAGAGCCTCGCCTCTGGATAAAGATACTGGAGCAGCTCACGGACTGTAAATGCACTCTGGCCAAAAATGTTATATAAAGATTAAGTATGTGACAAAAATTTGCAGCAACATCAGCTAATTGCAAAGCTGAGGAAGAGAAAGTAATTAAAGTTAGAGATGAGCCAGCAAGTACCTCACTTACTTGTGAGCACGGAACATCCCCCCATCTGCAGCCCCCACCTCCCCAGGGGATAAAAAGGTGCAGAACTCTGAAGTGCATGTGCCATGTTTGGGGTGTCATTTTCTGTGACTGATACAGATGGCCCATTTCATCTGGCACAAAGGAGACCAAAGCAATAATAAGCTATTTTCTTCGTGTTTTTTTCAAAAACTGCTTTTATAATTAAAATGGCCTAACGAGAGTATTTCCTCCTCTGAGCATGATTTTAAAAGAAAATGGTAATGGACGCGACCCAGATGGGCAATCTGCAGGCGCGACTTACGACCCGAGGTTATGAAGGCATCGCAGATACACTACTGTCCAAGTCCACGGTCCCTCCTGGGCCACGGGCACATGCATTCGGACGTACATTTGAAAATCTGAAGACAGTTGGAAATTCCACAGAGGTTAGTAAGGGAGAGGAAGCCGCCGTTGTGGACTGTCTCTGTGTCTATGCATCTATTTTTTGCTGTTTTGGGGTTTTGTTTTGTTTTTAATCTGCATGCATCTAGCCATATTAAATCAAAAAATTAATGTCATTTCGCACGACAGCGTATAACACACAGCCTCGCACTGTGACTGGGCAAGGGTCTTGCTGGAGGTCCTGCCTGCTTCCCACTCCTTGTTTCAAAAGTCAAGGGGGAAGACACCGACGGGCATGGCTCCCGAGGGCAGGGGTGCCGACACTGGGTCTCTGCACACGGTGGTCATTCTGCATGTGCTATGTGCTATAGGTTCAATTTTCCCTCTTCAGAAAGCCATAACCTGCAGCACCTCAGGATGTGACCTTATTCAGAAATAAATCATTGGAGATGAAAGCAGTTGAGATGAGGTCATAATGGGATAAGGAGCGCAGCTCAGCCAGTATGACAGGTGTCCTTTAAGTAGAGAGTCATGTGAAGACACAGAGACTCAGGGAGAACGCCATGCGAATGTGAAGGCAGAGATGGGGCGATGTTTCTAGAAGCCAAGGAACACCAAAGACAGGCAGCAAGCCCCCAGAAGCTGGGGAGGGACCTGGAGCAGTTTCTCCCTCATAGAAAGAACCAGCCCTGGCGACACCCCGATCTTGGACGTCCAGCCTCCAGGACTGTTGTTTAAGCCCCCAGCTCGTGGTACATTATTGCAGCCCAAGCAGATAATACACTACATAAGGCAAATTCTCTTTCTCCTGCGACGCAGCGGGCTTCAGCATCCGAGGCGCGTTAAGAGCATGCAGGCCCCCCGCCACACTGAGACCACCCTGGAAGACTAGAAAGGACCCTGGCCTAGGGTGACGAGACCTGGATTGGGGTCCTGCTTATGTGACCTTGAGCTCAGTGTCCTCCCGAGAGCTGGTAACACCTGCTGAGTCGACCTCACACGGTTCCCGGGAGAATCAAACAGCACCGTGGGAAAGTGCTCCCTGATGGAGCACGTCGAGCAAACACATGCAGAGCGGCTATCATCCCATCATATGTCACACACTGACCGGCCCTGTCGTCATGCCATCATACAGCGATTTTCCAAGAAAAAGGCTGCTATTTTTTTAATTCTATGCATTAATCAATTTATTTACTTATGGGATAATTATTCGTTTAGGTCCTACAAGAAGCTGAGGCACTGGGGATCCTGGAAAGACACTGTCCCTACCCATTACGGACCTCACGTCCGAAGTGGATAAACATCTTCTGTTGTGTCTCTGAAGACGTACTCCAACCACAGAAATCAGTGACACACAGGACCTCGTGCCGGGCTGAAGTAGACTGGGTCATGTGTCAGTCTCAACAACACAATGACAATGATGAGTCAACTCAAGGGATGACAGAACTCACAATGCCACTGATAGCCTTGATCATGAAAAAGGGAGAATGCGAATTTGAATCCCCACCAATGCGATGGTGTGGGGGTTGAATCTCTCTGGCGTCCAGGCAACCCGGCTTCTGAGGAACAGGTAACGGAGAATGCGCCTGTGAGCAGGTGCCTGGGTCTCAGGAAGCAGAGAAGGTTACTCATCTGAAGCTTGCATCACAAGACCATATGGACTGCAGGTGTGCGTCCCCCAAATTAGTCTGTGGGAGTCCTAATCCCACTGTGATGATGTGAGGGGGCAGGGCATTCGGGAGGTGATTAGGGCATGAGGGTGGAGCCCTCAGGGTGGGCTTCGCCCCCAGAAAGCTCCCTCACCCATGGGGACAAGTAAGGAGACAGCGGTCCACAACTGAAAGGGGCTTCTTGGCAGAGCCCGACCAGGCCAGCAGTCAGTCCACTCTCGGACCTCAGCCTCCAGGACTCCAAGAAATAAGCCACCCCGCTCGTGGTGCTTCATTATATTGGCCAGACTGACTGAGACAACGACCTTCATCATTGTAAAGCTGTGACAGGTGCCCTTGTCCTCACCTGGGCTAAGCTCCCCAAGCCAGAGAGACAGGAATCAGACACACACACATGCATCCGATGACAAGTCAGGTCCACTGGGGAATTCTGCCAGTTCCGCAGTGCAAATCTCCTAAATGCCAACTAATATCGTGTAGGAACTGTGATAGGGACTTTTACAGGGCTGTATCAGGGGCTATGAGAAGTTGTCCCAGGCTATCTGACTAAGGGAGGTGAGGAAGGCTTCTCTGAGGAAGGGACTGGAGCTGAGCTATGAGGACGAGTAAGAGTTAAAAAGGAAATCAGGACAGAGGTCTCCAAGTGTGGGGTCGGGGGCTGGAAGAAGCCAGTGGCTACAGAAACAAGAAGGAACGAGGGGAGCCCGGTGGCTGTGCGAGGTCTGGCTGGTGAGTTAAGAATGCCGACAGGAAATGACAAACAAAATATGACTGTCTGCCGAGTGTTCTCCATGACGCTTCGTGGACAGAACGATACCCCAACTGAAAAGAACGAGGGCCGCGTGTTCTCTTGTCACCCCTGGGTGGTGTCCACCTAATAGCTAAAATTATGACACTCTTTCTAAGAAACATACTTTCTTAGGTAACATTTCTTTCCAACTAAAATTCACGAAATCCTATGTGAAATGGAACATGATGTCCAATGGCTGTCCTTGTTTCCCGCAGTCTGAAAGTCAACATCCCTGTTTCGAAAAATACGCTAGGATGTGCAGATGAGGTTCACAAAACTACTGAACGCACACGCCCACGAGGAACTGCACACGCCAGCGGTGTGTGTGCACACACAGGTGCACGCAGTCGAACATATGTGAAGATGGAATCGGAATAGTAAATCTCCAGGAAAACAAATCACTGCTTTGCAAACTATGTTCAAATAAATGTGTTTTATTCTCTCAGTATCTTAAAAAATGATTCCAAGGCTAATATTTTTAACTTCACAAAGATTCTAGATGCTTCTATTGACCTTTAATGATAGCAGAGGAGAAAAAAATATGAGCAGAAAGAAGAATGAGGGTGCCATCATTTTTTTTTCTTTTTGCTTTCGAAATGGTAGGCACATCTTACATGGCTCCAGCTCTATTGAGTCTACGCTCGTCTCCTGATACCAGCCCAGCGGTCTCAGCTTCACTTCGTGGCTGCCTCCAACATCACGTCCTGCTCAACATCCTTGGAAGTTAAAGGTGAAAACCTGTCAACTCGACCCTGCTGAGCAGCTCTTCTCCTGCCGTCTCCTGAAGGCGGCAGAATAAAGGGGGAGCTGGAGAACAGAGACAGGAGGGGGCCAGACCATGCGGCAAGACACATGCGTCAATTCTCAGCAAGGTGGGTCTTCGCTGAACCCTCTCTGAGTTTTCTCTGCCAGGTAATTTCCGTGCACAGATCCAGAACCGTTCTGGTAATTTTCAACGTCCCACGGCTGAGGCTACCTCCCCCACCACCAGAATCTTTCTCTGACTAATCTCTGTAGGACCCGGTGAACGGCAGTCAGCGTTGCACGTACTCGCAGATAGTCCGGTTTTGCTGGGCACATCTGTATTTTAATAATGAAAGGACAAGAAAGCTGACCCCACACACCTCTTGGCCTGAACTCCACAGGCACGTCGGGAAGAGCAAACGCCACATCACCTTGACCGTGAACACTGCAGTTCCAGCTGGAATCCTAGGTGCGTGATCCCACCATTGTTTTTTAACCGCAGAACTAAAAATGAGATTAGCCTAGATAAGGTAGCAATGACCTTGATCGGAAGCTCAATGTAACAGTTAAGTGTCATGGATTTAGACTAGATATGCAGGTCCACATTCCATCTCAAATGTGAATTCACACAGGGCCATTCAACTGTAGATGGAAT
The DNA here is from genome assembly GCF_000151845.1 of Pteropus vampyrus. Classification (NCBI taxonomy): domain Eukaryota; kingdom Metazoa; phylum Chordata; class Mammalia; order Chiroptera; family Pteropodidae; genus Pteropus; species Pteropus vampyrus. The sequence continues at coordinate 286,374 of NW_011889158.1, forward strand.
AGAAGCAGTTAAAGAAACCTGACTTCCAGAGGTGACAGTGACTTGAAAACCGGAAATAGAAATGGCGGCCAGAGACGCCAGATGCATCCCAGCTGAGCATTGTGGTGAAGAACAGCAACCCCTGCCTCTAATTCAGTTTTTTCTGTCAGTTAAAAAGCATAACACTCAGTATTCGTGGCTGTGGCGTAGCATCTTAAACAGCGACAAATAGGACACGGCCATGAGCACACTGCAAACACTTCTACCCATTTATGAGCGAAGACAATGATCGGCGGCAACCCACAATTAAAAGAAATACAAAATATGGAACCGGACAATATGAAAGTTTGCGCGAGCCTCAAAATCTGTCAAATTTCCCTCCTGATTCCCAGATGAACTGAGCAAGACTTAGTCCTCACTGAGCGGGACTTCAGAAAAGGACAGTGCTGGGAACGCGGACACTACCCCACTGAGCTTCTAGCTGGTTGGGGTTGAGCGTCTCTCCTCCAGGTCTGGAGAGGGCAAAGGTGACAGCAAAGTAAAATTAGCCATGGAAAGGAAAACACTGAACAATTGCTGATTTGTCTGCTTTCTACCCTAGCTCCTAGTGATCCATCCTCCACAGAGAAGCCAGAGAGCGCATCTTTCTAGGTATAAATCAGGTCTTGTCAGTGCCCTGCTTAAAATTCTCTGCCGGCTCCACTCTGATTAAACAAACAGTTCCCACACCAGGGGACCTGGACCAGGGGCCACGGGTCGTGAACTTAGGTAGGAACAGTCCATGTCAGTCAGGTGACACTGCCTCCGTTTGAAATCTAGCATTTCTGTCTATGCTGCTTCATGTTAAGTGTCAACTTGACTAGGACACACAGTGCTCAGGTAGTGGGTAACTATGATTCTGAGTGTGAGGGACTGGTCTGTGATCTGATAGCAACCAGGCCGCACAGCAGGAGGGGAACGGCAGGCGAGCGAGCAAAGCTCCACCTGTGTCTGCAGCCGCCCCCAGCGCCGGCATCACCGCTTCAGCTCCGCCTCAGATCCTCAGGCGTTAGTCTCTCCTAGGAGCTCCGGTCCCTGGTTCCACAAAGACTGGGGACCACTGGTGTAAAAAATACCTCCCTCCCCAATGTGGGCAGGCCCGTCGAATCCGCTGAGGGCCCAAATGAGACAGAAAGGTGATGGAAGGGAGAATCCACCTCTCCGCCTGGCTGTGTGACCTGAGTCTCCTCTTGCCCTTGAACTAGGACTTGCATCGTCAACTCCTGGGTCCCCAGCTTGCAGACAATCGATCATGGGGGGCCTCTCAGCCTCCACAGTCACATGAACCAGTTCCTTGTTTTATAGATCAATGATAGATAGGTAGGTGGGTAAGTAGATAATCAATCTTCTACTGATTGGGTTCCACAGAACCCTAATACTCCTTCGATTATTAATATAAGCAGCAATACAAGTAGCTTCAGCAGCACCTATGACTTATACACTAATAAAAATCATGGATATGTTGACACAATGTTAACTTGTCGCTGATATCCTGAAATAATGTTTACCCTCATCGCTACATTAAAATTACAATAATTATGAGGCCAACTTCTAAATCTGGTTAATTAATGTGTCAACAAAGCACACAGCCTACTGTAATGCATATTGGTTTTTACATTTTGATAAATGCATTTCATTATAATCAGTCTCCTTTGGAACCCTACGTCTTTTATTTTTTGCTCTTAAAAACTTTATTCTGGGAAGGGGATCCTTAGGCGCTGCCCGACTGCCAAGGGGATCCCGGCACTAAAGCATGCAGGAACGCCTGCCCCAGGTGGCCCTGGCCCCATCTCACGCTGCTTGTCCTTGTTATCCACATCCAGCCACTAACCTCCTTATCATCCCCAAACCCGCCAACTCACCGCCCCTCAGAGCTGTGGGCTTTCTCTGCGCTCCGCCTGCCGGCGCTCCTCACCCGACTTCCAGTCAGTTCCTTCTCATCGTGGGGTCTCAGCTCGAGGTCTCCTCTGCAGGAAAACCTTGCCCCACTCCCCACATTATCAGGGGTTGGCCCCCTCTTCTGTCAGTGACCAGAAAGTAAACATTCGAAGCTTTACAGGCCACTGCTCTGTGCCACAAACTCTCAACCTCACCCTCACAGGGAGAAAGCAGCCACCAGCACGTGGAAGCCTGGCAGCAATCCCATTAAGACTCTATCTGAAGAGGCTCTAGGCCAGACTGCGGACGCCTGCTCTGCACCTTGGCCCGAGTCCTTCACTGTCTGAGATGATCTGCTGTATTTCTAGGTGTACCAAATGCCTCCCCACCTGGAGCAAATCCTCCCTTTGTGAGCAGGGCCTTAGACTCTGTTCTCCTGCTCAGTGCTCAGCAGCTAAAATGCTGTTTATTGAATGAAGAAAAAAAAACTGAAATGATACTACTCTGATCCCAAGAGAACAGACTGTGGTTTATATGTTTTTCCATATATATATATTTGTGTGTATGGAAAAACTTAAAAGTTTCTCTAGCTTAGCATAACGTACCTTATGTAATAATACAGCAGAATAAATGCCCAGGAATTTCTCCAGAGTAATTTCCCTCAGAATCACATTTATAAGAATTCAAAATGTTACTTTTCTCTAAGGATACTTGATCTCTAACATATAAGAAAAGCCATTGAATTGCTGAAATGAAGACAAATCAAAAATTCAGGGATCTCCACGGCTATGTCTTTTGTAGTTCTCTCTTTTATTTAAAGCCTTGATATCAAACGTTAAAACGTGATTCAATTTTGCTAAGCGGCAGGCAAGATGATCCAGTGAGATGCAAATAACAACTACCCCTCGTGTCGATGGCATCCGATGAACTGGCGGGATTAGGAAATGTGAATTTCCAAAGTCCCAGAACAATGGCTGTAATCAGAATCTCATTTCAGGGCTCTCTGACCCACCACTTATTCAACCTGGATTTTCAAAAAGATGTTTAGTTTGTTCATCAATGAAAATATCCTCAAAATTACGCCCGTTTCTTCATTCAAGTGGGTGGTTATTCTACGTCATCATACTTCTATTAGTTATAAATTTGGTTATGATAAGTGAATGAAGTATCATCTTTACTCTCGTATTTTAACATGTACATAATTTAAAGTAGGAGGTTTTATAACGATCTGTTTAAATAATCAAATGTAACCCTACTAAAGAATAGCATGATAAATAATCTTACATGTAGGAAATGCCTACTAAGAATAATAACATCTTACATAGTTACCAATTTATCAAGTGTTTACCTTTTAAATTTTGCAACGATCCTGTGACATAAGGCAAGAATTATTATATCCACTTCACGGATGATAAAACTGAGACTCCATTAAGGTAGTTTAGCTGGAGTCACACTTTACTAGGCAAGAGCTTGTCAGAACCCAGGTCTGCTGGACCTTTCTGGACCATGCGACCTCAGCCAGCAGCACTCCCCCAATGGTCACTGGGTGCAGAGAGTCACAGAGAAGGTTCAGCACCAAGCAACTCAGTGTTGGTACAAATCAAATGAACCCTGGGGGTTCTTATTTTTTAATTATTTTCAAAAAAGACCATCAAACGTTCACAACTACTAAAGCAGAGCAGACTGTCTCTGACTGGGGAAATAACAAAATATCTAGGTAAATAAGAGAAAAGTATCTGAAACATCTCCCAAATATTTTAAATATTTCAAAATAGAACAAAACACTTCTGAATAACACCTAGGTCAAGGAAGAGATCAAGGAAATTACAAAATATTTCTAATTACTTGAAAAATCAAAATACGACATTAAATTTTATGGAACACAATAAAATGAATGCTTAGAGGAAATCTACAGGATTAAATTATAATGTAAAAAAAAAAAAGCAAGGCCTCAAATCAATGATGTAAGCTTCTGCCTTAAGAAACTAGAAACAAAAGAGCAAATTAAACCCAAAGAAATCAGAAGGAAGGAAATAGTTGAGCCGAAATAAATGAAATAAAAAAGCAAGAGAGAAAAGTCAATGAAACCAAGAGCTGATTCTTTAAGAAGTCCAATAAAATTAATTAATTTATGGCCAGACTGATAAGAGAGAAAAAGAGAGGGAGGAAAAGGGAAAGAGAGAAAACATAAACTACCAATATCAGGAATGAAAAGGGAAACATTACTACAGACCCAACGAACGTTAAAGGATAATAAGGGAATATTATGAAAATGTTATACCAACAATTTCGATAACACTCATGAAATGGAAAAATTCCTTGAAAGACACAAACAACCAACTCTCACTCAAAAAGAAATAACTAGGAAAACCCTACATTTGTTAAAGAAATTAAAATGTTAGAACAAAGAAAACTTCAAGACCAGATGATTTCTCTGGCAAATTCCTCCAAACATTTAATAAAGAAATAAGAACAATTCTGCACACTTGTTCCTAAAATAGAAAACACTCTGACTCATTATATAAGACCAGGATTACTCTGATATCAAAATCAAACAAAGATGTTGCAGGAAAAAAACTGCAGACCATAAACATAACCATATAAATTCTTAACAAAATATTAGCAAATATATATATATATATTGCATATGACATACAGTATACGAAAGAAAAACACATCATGACCAAGTGATATTTATCCCAAATACAAAAAGTTGGTCTGATATTTGAAAATCAATCAATATGATTTATCATATCTTAGACTAAATCAGAAAAAAATATATGATTATCTTATAAATGTGAAAAAAGCACTGACAAGTTTTGATATCCACTGATGATTAGAAACTCTTAGAAACCTAAGAATTGAAGAGAACTTCCTCAGAGTTGTTATATTTTGTTCTCTGTTATGCCTTTTTGCTCAAAGCAGTCACAAGCCCACCCAGACTCAAGAGAAAGGGACGTAAGCCCCACCCCTTGACAGGAGTGTCAATAATTTCCAGCTAAAAATCACAGACTATCTTCTGGCAACAAACTATTGAAACTTCTTTCACATGCAAAATACATGCACTACCCTCCCAGGTCCCTACCTCTAGGTACCAAATTCCAGCAGAAGAATAAAACACAAGTGGCGGTGAGGGACTTCACTTCTGAGACACTAACGCTTTCACCGCGCTCGCTGGAATACTTGTGCTTTAGCCCTGAGTGGCATTCTAAGAACTCAATTACTCTGAGGCCACCATGCTGTGAGGAGTTCCAAGCTACATGGCAAGGTCACGTCAGGCATCTCAGTTGACAGCTCATCTGAGGTCCCAGATACTGTGAAGCAGAAACAAGCCACCTCCACAGTACCATGTCTGACTCCTAACTCGCAGAATTCATAAGCATATAAAATGTTGTTGTTGCACGTCACCACATTTGGAGGTATTTATTAAGCAGCAGTAGATAACTGGAAAAAGCTGTAACCAGAACATTACTATTGTTTTGCCTATATTTCCTTCCTCTCTAGCTGAAAAGTCAGCAATTCTTCCCACCAATACAAAGTTGGCCAATATACATTCAAAATATTCAGGATTCTCAAAATTTTAAGCTCTTGTGCTCTTTCGAGAAACACAGAAATTTCACATCCTTCTTTTACAACTTTATTTGAAAAACCCAGGAAGGGTACAAAGAATTACTTTTCATTTTGAACCACATACCTGTCTAGATTCTAATTTGTTCCTCTACCAATGAATGTCATGTCAATCACTGATCTGTCATGACATGTCAATCATAATTATTGATCCAAAAAAATATTTTTGTCTCTACTACAGTATGTACATTTCCAAAAAATCGATGAGGAATACCATTCAATTTTTTTAAATTATATGACCATGTTTTAATTTGCTAGTATCCCAAAAACCATAACCCATAATTTTGACTACTTACAGGCAATTACCTATGCTCCACTATATAAAATTATCAAAGAAACAAAGACATGTAAGTAAATTGTAAGTGTAATTATAAAATTTTCCTGTAAAAACTCTTCCAAATCCTCCCAAATCTTTTCTTAATCACCTCAGAGTCCTCGAAGACAGTAAGGATGGGCCCTCTATCAGTGAACTCATCCGCAATGTTGTCATTTTTTTTCACCCATGATCTTCACATCCTCTTTTTATGCCAATGTCTTTTTCATTCATTTGAGGTTGAAAAATGCTATAGGGTCTTTGTCGTCCTTCTGAAGTATAAAAGATATTTCCAAGTTTCTAAAAAAGAGACTCTTGGTGACGATCAAGCAGTTTGCCTTAAAATTTTTTAATCCACTCAGAGACTTAGTCGTTTGGTGACTGTCCCTAAAGTAGGTACACTACACATATATCATTAGAATAAATCTTATTTTCTTCAAAAATGAATACTGATGAGAAAAAATGTTATTCAGACATCTTAATTAACGCATCCCAATGCTGCCATCTGAGCACTAAATTATCACCTGGTAGGCATTCCTCTGAGGTTGGAGAGCAAGTCAACTTAAATCTAGGTAGGTCTAAGAGCATATATAAAATACAGGTGAATGGACACGCACGTGCACACGCACACATGCACACACACGCAGGGGCATAGTTTTGAAATAGTAACCAGAGGATTGTTACTTTTCCATCATTTAGAGCAGACAATGAGGCGGAGGGTTATTGCGAAAGCGTGTGTGTGGGTGCGTGTCTGAGTATGTGCGAGTGGACATAAAGGAATCACTGGTACTTTGAAGACATATGTTGAACACCTGAGAAGCAAAGCATTCTCAACAGCCCCTTAGCGTGCTGTTCAGTCTCCCATTTGCCCATCACAGCAGAGTCGGCGGCAGCAACGCGTTAGTGACAGCACAAGCAGCTCTCTTCACGAAATCGATTAACCCTATTCCCTCTGCTGCACAGCAGAGTGAAAACGTGATTTAAAAGATGAAAGTCACCGACTGACCCTCACTTCTTTTTCCCATCAGTCACCTAACGCTAAGTTTAATGGCCTGCGAGACATTCTCTAAGAGTATGGGGAAGTTATGGGATGCGATCAACACTTCTTCCGCCGTTTCCCCCGTCCCCTTCAAGGTAACTTATGAATTTCTCTCAGTATACCGCATACTCTTCTTCCTCCAAGGGCTCAAATGACAGGAAGAGAAAATGCTTACCAGTGTCAGGTTTTATGCTGCCATAACTTACTGTCCAATCAAGAAGTGACTTTAAAAGTGGCCTGCTTAAAGAAATGGCTCCTAGCAGGAAGGTGTTCCTATTATGCGGGATTTCGGCCCCTGCCTGGAATTCTATGAATTAGATATGAGGCCACGGGCTACTTTATTTCTAATTTGAAAGCATGCAACAGCCAAAGTTCCTGGAGGCAATCTATAAAGTCTTGGTCCTAGCACAGGGAGTCCTTTCAAAATGACCTGTTCAGAAAGCTAATGTTCCCTGTAGTATGGCAAACGGAGGAAATAATGAAGCACTGCCCCCGTAAAACACTTTGACAAATACTTGGTTTAGCAAGCCACTTCAGCAGCACTGATCTTATCTGAGTCTGGTCACTCTCCAAAGGTACCTAGAGCTACCAGTGAAGGTGACCGAATGACAAGGAACTATCTCTGTGCCATGAACCATGAAACATATCTACCAGCAATGCCCATTCACAGGGCACTCACCGTTCAGCAAAGCAGAATGGTCTTCAGCCTTTGCCCCAATGGAGAATCTGATGCAAGTCCCCATGCCTGGCCAGGTGTCCATGGGGAGCTTTGCCTGGAAGATGCCATGTTTTCACTGACATCGGTTCTAAGCACAGTCAGCTCGGCATGGACAGGGCCGCTGCCAGCTCGATCTTTGCCTACTTCAGAGAGGCTGGGAACATGTCTTCATGCCTGGTACATGTTGAGTAAATATTTGCTGACCTGATCAGCGTTCTCCAGAGAAATATAACGAACAAGAGACAATAGAAGGGTAGAGGACAGATGACAGATGAGAGGGATGGATAGGTGGATGAGTGGATGGGTGGGTGAGTAGGTGGGTGGGTGAGTAAATGGAAGGATGGATGAATGGATGAATAGCCAGAGAGATGGATGGACAGACAGACAGACAGATGGAAATGGCTCAGGCTTATTGAAGCCGGCAGCAGGTTGCCCAATCAAGACCACTGGTGGTGTCATTCAGTTCAAGTCCGAAAGGCTGAGACTCGAGGGGCCGATAGCATAAGTCCCAGTCTGAATCTGAAGCCCAGGGCTGAGGCATGTCCATGTCCAAGGGCAGGAGGGGACAGATGTGCCGGCTCAGCAGGGAGCGGTCACCCTTCCTCCTCAGTTTGTTCCGAGCGGGCCTCCGTGGTGAGGGCCCTCTGCTCTACTCAGCCTACTGGTTCAAATGCTAGTCTCTTCTGGAACCCCGTCCCATATACACCAAGAAATACTGTTTAATCTGGGCACCCCGTGGCCAATCAAGCAGACACATAAAATTAACTACACATAAAATTAACTATCACACGTGGTATTGAAAATATGGAGAGAAATAAGTTTTTCTATATTATTAAAATCGCTTCTTGTCCTAAGGCTCTGACTCAACGCGATGGTTTCATCCAAGGCGTGGATGAGTGCTTGGATTACGTGTCACCCGAGGTGTACCTGACCCCTGCCACCTCAGGGACAGCAACCCCCAATCATTTAATAAAGGCGGATGGACTTTTTATTTATAGCAAAACGGGCCATAAGGTACTTACGTTCTTCATATTTTTAAAGGATCTGGTATGTCCTCACTAACTGCTTTTCAAAGTCCTCAGGTTTGTTCTTCTATGTAAAAATACTAATTATGATGCAATCGAAAAACTGTAACACTCCGACCAGCAAATACCCCAAAATGACAGCCGCTCAAAAACCCGCTCAGAGAGGCTGCTTGATTGTGCGTCCTCAAAGAACAAGTCGGTAAAGGAGTTATTTTCTTAGCACGTTCTCTGCAAAGAAGTCAGCACAAAATGTTTCAATAATACTGCACAAGAGCACAATCCTTCTGAAAAACCTAAACCAAAAAAAAAAAAAAAAACGCTAATTCCTTCGTGCACGAGCTTTCATCTTTTCGATCACTGGGAAGGACGGCAGATCCCACAGCACGGTGACCCCAGAGGTGTTTCTCCCTCCTCAGAAACTGATACGGGCTCTTCATCCGCTGTGGAACAGCAAGGCACGGAGAGCCGCACGGCAAGGAATTTTTAAAAGCCATTTACGCTGTTTCTGGCGCAGAAGATTCCTAAGTGTCCTGAAGTTACTAAGAGTCCCATGAAGGTGCTTCTCGGGGTCCTCTCACAGCCCATGTGCAGGCGGAGAAGCTCCCTGTGCCCGTCCGTGGCCCCTGGCCGGCTGCCTGGCCTTGCAGGCGCTGTGTCAGCCCTGGTCCAGGTCCAGGGCCGCTAGTCCAGGCAGCGGTCAGGTCCCTCAGGCGCAGGCTCAGTGCACCATCTAAATCTCTAACCACTAGGCTGGGCACCCAAAACTAATATAAAATAATATCGAATGCCAACTCTAATTGAAAAATGAAAGATTAAAATAAAACAAAATGAATACAAGACGGAAAAGGGGGAGCCCAGCCATCCTGTCCCTCAAAAACTGTAAAGGTGTTTTCCTTACCGTCATGCAGAGGCCAGGGAGCAGTGCAGGCGAGCTGTCGCTGGGCCACCTGGGTGGGCTTTGTCCTCGCGGGGAGCCACATGAACACTGCTCGCCCGTGAGCCTGAGGCCAGGCCTCTGCTGGGCCGGTGGCCAAGCCAGGAGGTCAAGGACAGTGGTAGGCGCACCAGCAAGGAGAGCCGTTAGGTACGGTGGGGCTCCAGCAGCACCTCCACGCCTCCTACGACGGAAGGGTTTAAGACTCCCTCCCCCGGACCTGGGGAACGGGTGAAGGCGGCTTCCATCAGCTCCCCGGGTTGTGTGGCCGCTGCAGCACTGAACGTGCCACGTGCCAGGACGCCCTCAGAACAGGGCAAACCAGGGCAAATCTGTCACCCTGCAGAGGAGCCCCACACCCAAGAGCGAGAATGCAGCCTTTACCGTCCCCACCCCTGCCCTCTGACCTCTGGTCCATGTCTCTCTGCCCTTGTTGCCTCTTTTTAAAACGAGCCCTATTCGACATGGTGACAGCCAGCCTTCCTCTGTTATTCAGCCATTTGGTACTGCTGACCCCGTCTGCCCCAGGACGGGTGAGAGCTGCAGAGGCGCAGACACCGTTATGTCCCTTGCATCCACAGCCGGTGCTTCGCACCTTACTAGACACGGTTACCCCACAGACTGATGACGGCAGAATAGAGCAACAATAGAGGACAGGTCGAAACGCTAAGAGCACATGCCTCAGGCTGGAGAGTCATGAGTGATTTTTAACCTTTTCTTATGCTAGTCTATACGTACCGATTTTCTGTAGTAAAGTTGTTCCTTACTTTCGTAATTAGAAATAACGAATATTTTAAAAACATCTGTTGAATTACATACTAATTCAAAGTAGGGAAAGTTGCTTTAATCTCCATTTCTGTCTGTAATGGAAATACCTATAACACCATCTGTGAGTCTTCCCATTTACGCCAAATATCTTATAAACACGTGGGGTCTCCCGTAATCTCGCAGAGCAGTCGTTATTGTCACCAGCTGACATGGGCAAAATCTGAGGCTTCAGAAGTGTAATGACTGAGCTACACACAGTCCCCGGCTGACGAGTGAAACTAGCTGTCTCTCAGCAGTCTGAAACAGTCATTGCCAACACTACTATTGCTTACTATGGGCCAGCTGCTCCTCTAAGGACTTAACGTATTCTGGTTCACTTGACGCTCATGACTGGCCCATGAGTCTGGTTCTAATCTCGAGATCTGAGGCTGCAGACACAGGTATGTTCCGGCCCAAGCTGCGTGACTCAACGGTCCCTCGCCCTACACCAGTCGACTTCTCTTGACCCTAAGCGAGCTTAACCATTCCTTCCGAAGTGCGTGGTAGAGAACAGGATTTACGAAAAAGGGATATTAGGGTCATGAAAACTTTTCTTTTTCCAAACTGCAAGTAAGCTGTAAGTTTTAGTGGAGTAAAGAGCCAGGTAGTCAAAGCATAGACAATGGGCAGGAGAGCCCTTCCCTGACTGGCAGCACCGTCCACAGACCAAATTGCTGCTGACTCTGCAAAGGGCCCCGTTGCGACCACGACCACCTACAAGGGCAGGTGGCCTTCCCTTCCTTCCATCAACTAGCTGTCCCGACCATGGCGCTTTGAATTCATATATTGTTACCTGTAAAAACCAATCTATGCCCCCCACCTTCATCCAGGTGCTCTACAATTTTCTTGGATATCCAACCTATTCCGAACTTGAGTCTACAAATTTATTTTTCCCCATATTAGCTGGAAGGTTAAAAGTTGGTACCAATGACCTGAGGACTCCAAACATTTTGCATTTAACACTTGCAATGCAAACTTCATGCATATCCATCACAATAAGGCATCATAAAAGCTTCCCATTAAAAACACTATGGATTCCATTAATGGAAAAATTAATATTGAAAGTTTGCTTTTTCAGCCCAGGAGCTAAAAAGGAGATCGCCATGTCCAGGATTCTCCAACCGCCGAGTCAGCACACCTAGGAAGCCTCATGCTCGCGAACTTCCCAACTTCAATCAAATGGTAAAAACCATTTTTGCTACAACTAAGGACAAATGTTTCGGCAGTGTCTGCCAGACAGGAACAGGTCTTACACTGCTGCTCAGCAGGAAAGAACTTGCTGCAGGTTAGGGAAGGAGCACGGAGTACCTCGAGCTGGAGCCGAGGAGAGACAGCAGACCTAACCATGCAGTCTGGTGGGGATGTGCAATGCCGCAGCCAACGGCAGATCCAGAGAGCGACCATGTGACAACTGGTCGTAGCGGCCCAGGATTCTAAAACTTGCTTTTAGTTTTAAATTATGTTTACCTTTCCATGGTTTCCAGCATCCTCCATAATACCCTAATATTTGAAAGTACGATAAAGCCCAAAAGGATGAGAACCACTGATCTAGCCCAGTAATTCCCTTTTACAGGTTATGCCTCTACCCACAATCACTTCTCTAGTGGTGATCTGGTGGGTATTTGACTCAGAGCTCTTTTTTCCCCCCACTTTATAATCTGTATGAACTCAAGGCAGTGGGGACCCTGAGTGGCACAGTGTCAGCTGGGGCTACTATGGCACAGTTCCACAGCCTGGGTGGCTTATCGACAACAGACATTTATTCCTCACAGTGATGGAAGCTGGAGGTCCAAGGTCAGGGTGCCGGCATGTCGGGCTGAGAACAAGGACGGGTAGCAGGGGTTCCTCACCCCCATCCCCTCCTCATACCCCCTTAAGCCCCCTCGTTAGACATCAGACTCCAGACTCCTATGGGGGTGCTCCTTTGATGCCCCACCAGTAGGTGCTAGATACTGTGCTGGCAGTGGGGATGCAAAAGACAAAAGACATTGTGAAGGGCTCGCATTTGTCAGGGGACCAGGCAGGTGAACGACTACGTACGTCCACATGAGTGAGGCTGGGAAGAACAGTCAAGCACTGTCGGGGGCAAGGACCACCAGGTGGACTAGGGCTGACCACAGAGAGGAAGTCTGGGGAGTGTCTTCAGGGTGGAGGAACAGAGTGAGCAAAGCCTGGAAAGTGAGGCCTCGAGTGTCACATTTAGGATTCCAGACCTCACCCAAGTCCGACGGCGAGCAAGAGCTGCCAGGAGATTTTAAGCAGGAGGAAACGTGATCAGATTGGCGTTTCAGAAAGACACTTCCTACAGCAGAGTGAAGAAAAGGCTGGAGTGGGGAGGAGTTGGTCCGAGAGTTCAGGCAAGTCAGGACACCTACAGTCAGAGCCACCTCCTGCGGAGACCCTAAAACGTGCGTTGAATTGATTCTTCAGATTTCCACGCAGGGTTAACAGCCTAGTGAAAATTACAGCATCTATATCCACCAACTTGAAGTCCATTATTATAACCATCTGGGCAAAGCATGTTCCTATTTCAAACAAAGAGATGCCAGCGATGCCCAGGCAGGTCACTGCGCTGCTGGCTGGAGGTGTGCAGGGTTCAAGGACAAGTCCAGGATGGGAGCGGCATGGCCCGGCACCGAGTCAGAATGCCAGTCCCTCCTGTCTCCCCAGGAACCACATCTCTGCTACTGCAAAGCCCCATTCATGCCCACATTCTCGGTGAGTATGGGAGCACGTGCAAACTTCATTTCTGGTTCAAGTGCTTAAATGCTACCCTGGGCGCTTTTTTATTTTTCTTTATCATTTCTGGGCAATTGAAATTTACCATGGTGATCACTTTCGAATGTCAAATGTTCTCTCTCTACCTTATTCCTAGGCGTATCTGCAGTCCTGCCCATGGCCCGCTTCCATGTGCTTGCCCCTAGTTTGCAGGTGGAGTTGATCTCTGCTGCTCTTCTTTATGTCCCTGCATCATTTCCTTTTGTGGAACTGACCAAAGCTTGGCCAATAAGAGTCACCTCTGGGATTTCTAGAGACACCCAGAGATTTTGCAGGAAATTTTAATACTGAAAAATTGTGAAGGTGAAATCCATACCCGAATCAACTTAGCTGCCTTCTCTCGCAGGCGACACCCCCAGGTGAACATGTTCTAACTCCGGCCTGTTCCCTAACACGGCTTCGGTCTGGGGCGTAGGGCGTCGAGAAGGTCGGACCCACGTTCATGACAGGGGAAGAGAGGACTGCGGGAAGTCCAGAATGCGCTTCATCCTTAAGCGCTCTGTACCCCAAGAGGTTTCAAAGCAGGGGTTGGAAGGACCAGACCTCCGTCTCCCCAGGTGAGCTTGCAGGTGAGTAGGAACACCTTCGAATGGGGAAGGAGAAGACAGATACACAACCCGAGCACCTAGATCCATCGGCACTGTCACCGGTGGTCCTCAGAGCCACAGCTCATCTCTGTCACTTCAAAAGACAACACTCTGAGCAGGCGGGAGGCAGGACAAGAAGTGGCCTGAGCAGTTAAGAGGCTCTGTCCACGGTTCAAGGGAATCCTGGCGAAACCGTGAGCGAGGCGGTGGGCGTGGAAATGGAAAATGCTGTGTCTCTTCCCGTGAGCTCCCAGCCCCTCCACCACAGGGCCAGCCCCCAGCACGTCCCAGGGACCCCGAGCCTCTGAAGGCGTGTAACTGGGCTCCACTTCTTGCTCCAACTCCTTGCTTTCTTTGGCAGATTTCAAACAGAAAGTCTCTTCAGGAAACGGCATTGAGACTCCTCCACCTTCGAAAGGGAATGGCACGCTCCTTGCACCCTTAGGTGTCTTCCTCCCCAGTGAGTTGAAGAGTCACTGCCCCCCAAGGCCCACCCAGGACATATTACACTGTTTTTAATTCTATATGTTTTAAAGATTACCAATTTTGAAAATCCTGAAAGATATAAATGTATACCAAAAAAAAGCAGAAGTTTCCACTCTTCTTATAAACAAAAACCCCTAAGACATGCACGACAACCCCCACCACGACATAAAGCCTTGATTTGATATTAGTAATTGCGGTACTGCATCTCGAATCCAATGAACAGATTTAGGTATCCATATTGGATATAAAACCATTTAACACGATTTGACAACCCCAGGCCTCAGCAACTAATTAATTTTGTTACAACCCACCAATCAATAAGCACAAAACTGACACTAACTGATGATGACATCACGCCTCCATGGCCACCGACGTGCTCTGACACTGAAATTGCTAGAATGGCTTGTGGCCCTAAGTGACTGTCTGCACTGAAGTCAATGGAAGTGCCAAATGCAGGAGGACAGTGCCTGGCTGGAATCCGTCCTCCGTCCACCCCATGTGCTTTGGTAACTATGTCCCTCCTACCCCACGTCCCCGCCGCCAACTACTGTGTCTCAGCCAGTTCAGACCTTCACTTACTTCTTCAGTGCTGAATTTTTCTATTTAGCTCAACGCAGAGCAGAATACGTGAGAAGTGGTTTACACACCCAGGCATTGGAGCCAAGGCTCTCTCTTGCCCCACGCTCCCGAAATTCATCTGAGGAAGGCTTTGCAGAGCGAGGGAGGAACGCCGAAGGGTGCGGCAGGAAGGAAGGGGGCCAGAGTGTGCAGGTGCTTGAGTGAGTCAGAGGCAGTGGGCCAGGCCGAGAAGCGAACCCCGCCAACCCAGACCCTGTGAGGACCCGCCATCCCATTCGTAAGGGGCCTAGGGGACTTTCTGATCTGCAAAGCAGTTAGAAATCGGGCTTACGCTAAGCTTCAGAAAAGCAAATTCCGGGGGCAGCTCTAAACGGGAGAGCAAGTCATGGGTTCTGCAGCAACCCAAAGAAGCACAAACACATTAGGCTGTCAGAACCACAAATGTGACCTCTGCACTTAGACTATGACATTTAGCAAGGCATTTGCTGTTAAAATTGTCAGTTAATGGGATCCAACAAGGGACTCAGGATCACCAGGGCTTCCGCCCGGCTCCCCAGGCCTGCTCTGAGGGTGAGTCTCACCACCTTTACTTCCCCACCAGGGGATACATTCCTCAAGGGCAGGGACAAACCCTGTTCATCGTTACAACCTGACCTCCCTATCTCCACGCCCCACTTCTAGCCTGATGAAGCCCCACCCAGCTCACAACATGGGGCTTTTACAAGAGACTTACTAAGTACATGTTATTTGAATTGTCTCAAAAACTAAAAATGGCAGCCACAATGTTTACTTTGCAAAGTGTGGTGGGTTTAGCAGAAGGAGAGAAAATGCACCATGTAGATGAATTATTATAAACCACTGTTAGTTTTCCAGTTTGGTTCGTGAAATGTTGAGCCCGTACTGTAGCTGCAACAGCTTTGCGATGCCTTTGAAATATTCACGATTCAATCAAACTAAAGGAAAATGTACGTAAAAGTGTTGTTCTTCAATGCCGACAGTTAAGCAAAAATGATCAAATTAGAAACTGATTCAGATAAAGGATGACTTTTGTGAAGATTTGTAAGTCTTAAAGAGACTATTATATTTAAATCATTTATAAATTCCTGACCTTCCTTTACATATGCATATCACACTATACACTCTTAAACCTATCGGCCATGAATATGGGCACTTTTTAGACAAATGGAGTGGAGAAAAAGAGAGATAAGTTTCAGAAACAAGTGGATAAGAGCCAGAGGAGAATTTGAGGGAGAAAGCAGATCAAAGACGTTGGATGAGAACGTGTGAAAGAGTGACTGAGTTAAAACTGATCACACCTTGAGCTCTCCGAGAGAGGGGTTGTTGTGTGGAGTGCTGGGGAGGGAGGGGGAGGGAGAAACGGATAGAGAGCCTGTCCCTGTGCCAATGACCAACTGCACGCCGTGCCCCGAAGACCCAAGGGCAGCCGAGGAGAAAGGGCCGCTGTTTGGAGGTGGAGATGGGTAAGGAGCACGTCCTGGCCTCGGGCCTCAGAAGGATGTGGGGTGGGAAATGTCCAACTTGTAGGATAACAGGGAACATCGTCCCCCCAAACCCCCCCAAAATTCTGTAGTTAGTAGCCTTTCCTCACTCTTGGCTTAGGTGGTTCAGGTGGGGCCCAGCCTCTCCTGATGCCAGGAATGAGCACGTGACCCAGGTCTAGCCAATCAGAGCCCTCCATTTCCCGGGCCACACGGGGATCGCTCCAAGAATGGGGCAGAGCTGGTCCTTCAAGCCCTTTCCTTGCAGAGGGACCTTAACCCTTTCCATGATACTACTGGCCAGATGAGGACCCGGTCGTCTGCATGATAGCAAATGCGTTCTCAATGTCACCAACAACTTCCAGTTTGAAAATCCAGAGAAACCGAGCAACTTCAGTTCAAGGCAGTCACTAGTCCTCCACACTTGACACATTCTCAGTGTCTGTGCACTCTTCTTAAACGGCAGTGAAATTCTCTGCCAGACCAAATCGAAGCCTAACATTGTATGATGCGGTATGAAGTGTCATAACCCCAGACCAAGACACATTCAGAAGAGTTTTGTTGTTGTTTTTGTTTGTTTGTTTTCACTTTAGAAACTGGGGTAAAACACATTCTCGCCCTAGATAGCATGCAAAAATGTTTCACCTTTAATATTCCAATAACAGCACCTTTCCTCCACACCCTAATCCCACCCTCGAGCCCCATAAAATGATTCTTGGACTTGGGTTTTTAGGTGAAATTATACTCTCATGGTCAAATAGGCAAACATGTGTTACATTTAGGTTTCTGGTGCTAATAAGTCAGTATTATAGTTTCTGTCTAGGAAAAAGTCTCTGGGTTGGCAATTTGGGTACATATTTTTAAACTGTGTGGATAGTGCATATGATTTCTTAAAGAATTCATTAATTCTAAAAGATTAATTCTTAAAGAAATATTTTAGTGATTAAGAGGCTTGCAAACCACCAGTAAAGCATGGGAGATTGAACACATGCATTAACCCTGTAGTTTCTTCCTAAAATCCTACTATAATAGGACAGTAAGTAAATATCACAAATATGCATCAATTCTCACGCACAGAAAAGTAGGAGGAGACTGCAGCAATAAAACTATGGCAGCTGGGTAGCTGCTTGAACCCTGACACTTACCAGTGGGGGTATTCAGAATGGCCTGCTTCCCTTTGCCTCGGAAGTGAGACGAGGGCATGGCTGAAATCAGGATTGGCTGAAAGTTGCTGGAGGAGCAGTGAGGCCCCACCCTCCTTCCTGTCCAGAAGACTGGCCCTTGGTTTTGTGCAGGGAATACAGCAGAGTCCTAGCAGAGCAAGACTGGCCTATTACCAGGCCAGAAATAGGGCTGAGGGAAGCTAGCCTACTGAACCCGAGAAGCCCTCCCGTCCTGCGCCCTGCAGGGTGCTGGGGGCTGTGTCCCTCCAGTGACGGTGAGCTTAAGGGAAGAGACTACAGAACTAAATAATTAGGAAGAAAGATCCAGAGAAACCATTGATCACAGCCTCTTCAGAGCACCTTCACATTGTAAAGCCCCGCCTGCCTCGCTCAGACATCCAGCCAGCTTTTCAATACCTCGCTCTGATTGAAGACTACCACATATAAGAAAACTTTCAACACAAAAGACAGAGACTTTAAGATCTCAGGAGAAGCATCCAGGAAATCATAAAATCACGACAGAAGAGATTTCTGTTTCTATTCTACAAGTAGCTTGTAGCTGGAACAAACAACTGCAAATCTGCATAAAATTTTTAATGCTGCTTAAAGACGCTGAGAGAAACCAGTATCTCAAAGGGCCAAAGGTTAAGGAAAAACGGAAACGTGTTAAGGGAAAACCAACATCTTGGTCTGTCTTCCTCTGAAACACACGTCAATGCACAAGCGCCTCAGCAAAGGGAGGCCGAGGACGGTGGCGGCCGGGGCAGCTCAGGGCTTGTGCATTGTCTCCCAGAAGCTCCGGGAGGGGAGGGAGACGGGCAGCACATTCGCGCCGATACCCCTCAAGGCTGAGAAGCTAAGTGGCAAACAGTAACCGAAAGGCTAAAGAGCAAAACGGAGTGCCGTCAGCCCTGTGTGCTGGGAAAACAGAAATCAAATCTAGTGCAAGGCTGGCCCGGGCAGTGAGGGCAAGGAAGAAACTGATCCGATTTCTCGAGGATCGAAACACCCTCCGATCACCTCAGCCCCTGAAGGGGACAATCAAGTCCCCTTCCTCCGAATGCCAGAGGCACCGAAGTCCTCCTGGGAGGAAAATGGCGTCCCCCAAGGCTCTTACTTTTCTCCAATCCGATATCTTGCATTTCATAAAACTTATTAAAAACCAAGAAAAAGGAGGTAAGAGAAACAGATGCACAGTTATTAAATATGGATTTTTTAAATGACTGTGATTAATATATTCAGTGGAATAGATGACAAGAAGACTTTTGCCACAGAAGAGAGATTTATTTTTAAGAATGAAATAGAAATTCTAGTACTGAAAATGTAATAGCTGAAATAAAGAATTAAGAAGAAAAGTTTAAGAACAGAAGAGACACAGTAGAAGAGAACACTATTGAAAGTAAAGTAGATTAAATATCCTCACTACACTCAGAAAGATTCAAAGATAACATACAGACAAGACCATCATTTACGGTAGGCTCCAAAAAATCAAATATGCATATTTTAATTTCTAAAATAACCGCCGGGAGGATGATACAAGCATGTAAAAATAACTAGCTAATTGAGAAAGTAGACTAATAAAAAGCATATTATTATTGCTAATTCATATTGCTAAACCCCAGAGTGCCTTAGGAACTGAAGGCATGCATGAAGCGCCTATTAAGTGGAGATGAAGGTGCAACTGAGACCAGAAGGTTTCCAAATTCAAAACAATAACAAGAAGAAGAGTAACGACCAAGAAAGAAATGGGACAAATAGAATACAGATAGTAATACGGCATATTTAAATCCAAAACCCAAATATATAAATGAGTACATTTAATGTAAATGAACCAAAGCAGTAATTTCAATAAATATAAAAGTACCAAATTCTCCAATGAAAGGAAAAAGATTATAGTCTATGTTTTTAAAAACAACTATCTTATGCTTATGTATTTGAATATGAAAAATTTAGTCTACAGCCATGTCACCCTGAACATGCCCAATCTCATCTCATCTCGGAAGCTAAGCAGGGTTCCAAACTAAGCAGGGGCTGGTTAGTACTTGGATGGGAGACCACCAGGTGCTGTAGACTTTTAAAAAAAATTTTTTTAATAAATAAAAAATATGAAAAATTTAAGTGCACAAAGCTGTTGAAAGTAAAATGATTTAATGTATCATCCAAACATTAACCAAGAGAGAGCAAGTATAGCTATATTACTATGAAACAAATTAGACTTAAGGTAGAAACTTTAATGGAAATAAAAAAGGATATTTCGAGATTAAAAAAGAATAAATCTTCCAGAGAGATAAAATCATTTTTAATTACTTGTACCTGACAACATAGCTCCAAAAGCTAAAAAAAAATAAAAGCTCACAAACAGACTGGTGAGTTTAATGATCTTTTCTCAGTAAATGATAGAAAAGTCAGACAAAAAGAAACAGAGATATGAAATATGTGACTACACAATTAACAAATTTGGCCTAATCTACGTGTACTGAACACTGCACTTAATAACTGCAGAATGTACATGCTTATAAAATGCACATAAAATATTTACAAAATTGATGATATGATGAGTCATAAAACAAGACTCAATAAATATCATGTACTGAATGCCAATGTCTGTCCTTTGCAGTGAAATTAGCCTAGACATCATTAAAAAAAAGATAATTGAACAAATTCTCAAATGTTTCAGGTTAAGCAGTTATTTTCTATATGGCCTGTGAGTCAAAGAAAAAATTTACAACAGAAATCAGAAAATATTTGAATCTAATAACAAAAATATAATACTTCAGAACTAAGGTAGAATGCAGCTAAAGTCACTTTAAAAATTATTGCCTTAAAATGTACATTTGATAAAAGAAGAAAGCTGAAAAATCAGTGATCAAAGTAGTTATCACAAGAAGTCTAAAAGACAGAAAAATTAAACCCAAAGATATTTGAAATAAACAATAAATGTAAGAGCGTAAATAATGAAATAAATAATTTTCGTAGTATAGAAAAATCACATAAGCCAAGAATTTACTTTTTGAAAAGATCGATTAACTGATAAGTCCTGGTAATTTTCATTCAAATAGAAAGGAATGAGTAATTACAAGGAATAAAAATGAAAAGATACATACCACTTAAAATATTAAAGATATTAAAGAGATGCTAAGAGATTGTTATAAATAACTTCATACCACTGAATTAGAAATTTTAAATAAAATGAACTAATTCTTTAAAAAAATGCAAATTACTAAAAATGGCACAAGAAGAAATAGAAAAGTCAAGGACTACTATATTAATTCAAAGAATTTGACTTATAATCTTAAATCTTCCTCAAAAGAAAATTGCAGACCCAAGTCAAATGGCTTCACCGGTTTATTCTTCTTACTATTTTTTAAGAAATAATATCAATCTTACATATTACAGAAGAATAAAAAAAAGTCAAAAGACAACTCTTTTGATGAGGCCAATAAAACTGAATTGTAAAACCTAATGAAGACAGTTTGAGAAAGAAAAATTACAGACCAATGATTTTCATGAACATAGGTACAAAACAATAAAGTAATAATGAATCAAATCCAAGAATATATAATAATGATAACACATAAAAATAAAGTTGCATTTATTCCAGGAAAGCAAGACTGAGTTAAGATTAGAAATGATTGATGAAATTCTCCATATTAAGAGAATAAAGGAATAAATATCACAGTTGGAGATTTCACCACCCTCTATCAGAAATGAACATATAGAAATCTATAAGATCTATCAGGAGAAAATCAGAAAGGACAAGTTAACTATACCATTGATCAACTGCATATAATAAACATCCACAGACTACTTCATCCAACAACAGAAAACATGTTCTTCTCAAGCCCACATGGAACATTTACTAAGTCCAACCGCATTCTGGCTCATAAAACATGCGAATTTTACATAACAAAGGAGGAAAGGAAATAATCATCAGCACAGAAGTGCTGCAGGTGACAGTGGTAGTGACACCTATTCCACAGCTAAAAATAAATCTGAAAACCACTGCCCTACAGAAATCACGAGCGTCTGTCCAATAGCCTGGGGCAGCTCCTTCCCTGGGCAGTTGTACCCCCAGAACTGATCACCGCCATCTGATCACAGGACAGCTCTGCCACCTCCCTGCCACCAACATTCAATCATTTTTTGAAGAATTTTAATTGATGGAGCATAAGAGTTGGAGTCGGAAGACTTGGGGGAAGTCACACAGCCTCTCCAAATGTAAGACTCCTTATCAATAAAAGGGAGAAATCAGTGCCTTCCTGTTACATTGCAGGACTGGAAGATGTTTGACTAAGTACGAAGCACTAAGTGTAAATACTAATCGTTTTTATCTTCCGAAATGTAAACGGAATGATTACTGGTGAAAGAAACTAGGTTTCATTCAGAATACGAACTCTTTAATCACCGTTATTTTTATCTATTTTACATCTGGAAATTAAAAGTGGTTACTTTCTAAAGTTGAAAATTGGATGAAGACAGATAATATGAATGAAAACAACGAAATGAACTGAGTAATGATGCCCCTAAGTCATTTAAGACCTCAAATCACCTTCCCTCCAAAAATGTCACTCTCCCCTCATCCCCCTCCAGCTCTGTAACTGCTTTATTACCTTCTACTTTACTCGTGCAGGAGGCTGCAGCAGAGAGAGGCGAGGCTTCAGAATGGACCAACCTGGTTAGAACCCCTGCTCCACCTGATAGGGTGATCTCAGGTAAGCCATTTGGTTGCACGAAGCCTATTTATAAACGTGAGAATTTGAAATCTCACAGAATTTTTGTAAAAATTATCCAAGAGAAGGTATATGATAAGCTTTGTGTGGTGCCTGGCAAATAGTAAGCACTTCATAAAAAGTATCCATTTATCATTATCATCATAAGAACAATTATTTCCTGAGAGACCAGATTTTTCTGAGATAAATAAGATAGTATAGATACAGATTTTACTGAACTGGAAGAGTGTAAAACATTTTAAGGCCACGGTCATCCAGGTGACCCTGATGCACTTTTTGCACTTCCAACAAAGCTTTGCTGTAACTGATTTGAACAACATTTTCCTAAGTTTTCTAGGTGATTTATAACTAGGTAATTTTCTTACAACTGCTCAGGTAGAACTGAAAGTTAAGAGTACAATATCCACTTAATTATCAAATGCCTGAGGTAATTACCAGTAGCAGCCTCCACAGTGCTGATGAATTTACCAGATCCCAGGGAAGCGGGCTTCACAGCAGACCCTGGGGTTTGTCCCTCCCGCGACTTTTCTTTTTGAGAACGACCCCTCCTCCACTCCACATAGTCCCTGTGGGACTGTGCACTATCAGGCTGTCAACAAAAGTTCCCAAAGAGGTGCAGAAAGGGTCAACTTTACTCATGAGAACAGCTGCATACTGGGCAAGCACAGCCTCCGGTGGAAGCTCAAAGTGCATTCTGGAGACAGCAAAGAAAGCTGGAGCTCATAAAGGCAAAAGCCACAGGCTGGATCAAAAGAAAATGTGCCTGTTGGCTACTTATCATGGTGTGATGGCTAATTCAAAGAGGACTGGTCGAGTCAGGGCAGGGGGCAGATGTGGGATCCATATACGAAGCCAGGTACAAATCCATATCACAGAAATATTCTCACACATGTTAACGGGCCCAGCTGAGAGGAAGCTGCACTCCCCGCCCTTGACATAAAAGGAGAGCCAGCCAGCAAGGGCACAATGACAGCCCCTTACAACACTGTCACCAAGGTAAGGGGGTTACCCACTGCCCAGGCCAGAGGGGTCAGCAGACAGAATATTTAGAGATCAAAGCTGGAAATACCCCAAATTTGATGAAAGACATGGATATGAACATTTGAGAAGTTCAATGAATTCCAACTAGGATGAACTCAAAGAGATCCATATCACCCCATGAAAGACACTCAAATCATGAACAAATTCGTAGCTGAAGTATAACTTTCAGTCACAGCCTACAGATGATTCTCCCTCCTATGGAACTAACATTGTCATCACTGCCCTATAATCCCTCTACATGGGTTCACACCTGGGCTCACACACAGACTCACACGTAGGCTCACACATGAGTTCCAGGTAAAGGAATGAGCAAGTGCAAAGTGGATAAACATTATTCTTCAGATTATGTGATAATTAGTGATAAACGCATATGAAATTATAGTTTTTATGTAATGTGGACAAATATTCATTTTGTAAATATTATATGTGGTTGCTATGATTGGCAGAATTAATATAAATGGTGGAATTACTATTAAGGAGGCAAATAGAATTATTACTTTTATTTTGAGTTCCACCTGTCTTTTAGTTGCTGATGCAAACAAATAAATCCTATCCTTTAAACATTTGAAAAAACCAGACTATTATATATTATATACGAAGCCATGAATTACCAATTCTTGCATACTTTTTTGGTAAACAACAATTTTTACTTTGTTATTAGACTCCCTATCTAGTGGTTTTATTAAGTTACATTTATTTATGTTACGAAGTTTCCAAATGATTTTGTTTGGTGGGCAGGAGTAGGAGGGGCAGAAAACAGATGGTCATGAAGGTATTTCTCGCGTAAAGGATGGTCTGACGCAGGTCTCATGATGGGTGTGCCTTTCTCACTGTGTTATAAGTAGCATGCAGAGGGCACACAGGGCAGTGACAATATCAGCTCCATTGCAGGGAGAATTGTTTGTAGGCCACGAGCTAAAAACGATACTTCAACTACGAATTAGTTCATAATCTGAGTTTCGTCTTTTACGTGTCTGGGTATGGATGGCTTTGAGTTCATCCTAGTTGAGCTCCTTGAATGTTAAAATTCAAGGATATGTTCCTAAGTCAAGAGTTGAAACCTCATGTCGGTCTTCTATGCAAATGAGGCTTCCCAATCATGCAGTTCTGATTGGATGGGGCATGTCAGTAACGGCCATTAGACTCTGGTTATGAACTTGGGTCTAGCCGCAAGATGTCTATTTTGACAGATAGTTTCTTCTTGGGGTTCATGAGGCCCTCCCATGCCCACTCTAGCAAGACCATGATGCAGCCTGATCAACAACCTCCACCTCCCTGGCAGAGCTGAGCACGTGGTCTCAGCACAGTCCTTAGGGTCTTTTGGGGGATTTGCCATACAGACTCTGGGAAAAAGAGTGGCTTTCCCCTCCTTGGGGAAAAGTTTGGGATTCCCAGTGGTGAGTAGTCATCTTTCCCATCATGCAGACACAATATGCCTGAGGGTGACACCAAGAAATGAAACCGAGCCAAGATAAGGAAAGAGAGAGACAGAGACCCAAAGACATTGTTTAAGCCTCTGGAACAAATCACACCAAAAATTCATCATATGCAACCCATACCCCATACTTATTAGTTTCGTGAGTAAATATTATCTTTTCTATTCAAGCTACTTCAATTTCTATCACCTCTACCCGAAAGTCTAATCAATTTACTCATTGAATCAAACATTTTCTAGAACATTCATTGTCTTCCAAAAAACTTTCATTCTTCCCATCGATATAGCTATCCCAAAAAATATTTCCACCGAAATGTTTGGGAGAGCTATAGAAAGATAGGGTTAGAATCTTTTATTTTTTAGTTTGTAGGAATTTTTTCCCTTCAAGTTAGGGTCATCCTGATGGTGGCATAGCTTTGTATCTAATTCTATATAAAATTTTTTATTGTGTGTCATAGACAACTCTGCAGAAGCACATAAATATTAAATAGCAATGGCGAATTTAAAAATTTCAACTGGATTGTTATTTCAGAATCACTCAAACACTAGCAAAAGGAATATCACATTTTTAACAATTCTTCAAATTCTTATCTGAAAATGTACAACAAATGCATTCAGAGGAAGGAATGGCTTTTCCCCACTCCCTAAAGTATTGTGCTCGAAAAAGTAATCCCCAGAGGACCCCGCAACCATTCTATTCCTAAGGAATTAGAATGCCCAAAAAGCAAGATGAAAAATTGAATTAGACTTTGATTCAATTAAGTTATAGCTCAAAGAAGGCTGATACCTGAGATGCATATCTGATCTTGATTTACAGATTTAACCATCTTTGTGACTATCTATGCACAGGGTGAAAATATTTAATTGTCATTAGAAATGTGATTTCTGCTTGCGATAAAAATAAACAAACAACACACAAACTTATGAAATAGGAAATACAACTATCTACCCCTCGTTTAAGCCCCATTCCCCCACAATGACCACTGGGTTAATAACAACTTCCTTAAATACTGTTATTTTAATTCAGTCATGTAGATGCTGGTAATATACAACAGAAAATTTGTACCTCTGATTTAAAAAACATACAAGAGGTCTAAAACCAGCCGAAAACGCAATTGCTATATCAACACGATCTATATAATAGCCAAGAATCACATGTCGATAGGAGTGAATAGAGGCTGACTGTACGATGAGGCAGCTTTCCAGTGTCTCTTAGGATAGTTAATAACGTGTGTCCTGGTGAGAAATAGAAAGTGGGTTGCTGTCCAGTCAATTTCTAGGGGAAAAAAATGCCATGCTCTCTGAGAGTATCACAGAAGCAAACTCTGTGACTAAGTTAAAAGCTGGAGAAAAGTAAGAGAAGCACAGTTTCGCATGACCATCCACTCCTACCGGAAAGGTGACCTTGACTGTGCCTTGAATGAGAGCAGGAGAATGCAAAGTAAGTGAGGGTAACACAGAAGCCCTGCAGGCAGTTACTGAGTTGGAAAAACCATGTGAAGTGGTGGCAGCAGGCAAACGATTTGCTGAAACATCTGCTGAAGAGGTTCCAGCTCGTGGAACTTCATTCACTGAACGCTTGAATGAGTCTCAGAAAAACAGAAGTCTGTGCACCGTCTTGTAGGCAAAAAGGAACTACGCACAAAAGACGCTGCATCGACAGCCACTCACTGCTCGCCATCAGCCACGTTAGGTTTATCTTTGTTCATGTAGCCCATATAAAGTGAAGCAGGTGCCACCAAGTCAGATGTCCCATACCTATGACGGATCCATGCGTCTTGACGAGAAACGGAGCCCCGATCCCTCTTCTTCAAAGCCCAGGCACAGTAATATTAATACACAAATCTAGTTCCTGACACAATATCCATTAACCCAAGCAAAAGAGCATGCAGGCATGAGCATGTGTCACAGAATTTCAGTGTAACACATTTCTGAACCACGTGTCAATGTCGTAAATGCCAAGCTCCAACTCCACCAAGTTTGCTGACCCATGCTCCCCAAATGAAAACATCTTAGTTGATCACAGTATCTTTCTATTCATGGGTCCACCCACCAACTGCAGCAGGTAATATAATGGAGAGACTTAGAGTTTCTATAGATATATCTTCAATGCATCATTTCTTGCCCAAAGAATGTTGATTTCTCCCCTTCACACATCCAAGACATTACCTGGTTCTGTATTCCAAGAAAATAAAGGTGAAGGCAAAGATGGCTTACCAAATTACGAGTTTCCGGCAAGCCCCTCCACCATACTGGTTATGTGTGACGCTGCCACAACGACTCCTGGAAGGACGTGGGGTTCTTCCAGCCAGGTCTGAAAGGAAGAAGACAATTTTTTTTTTTTTTTTTTTTTTTTGCTTACTGTTGGGCTCCTTTATCAGCTAAGCTGGCCTGATTATTTTGTCTTCATTCAGTAGCTATTCTTTGTGTAGCGGATCTGCTGACAGAAATTGTCTTATTCCTTTCCTAAAATGCTTCTTGTTTTTCTAATTTTTTTTAACCTTTGCACAGACAACCACAGCATGTGAAACATTTCTTGACTGAAGAATATCATTTATAAATCTGGAGAGAGACACTGAATTTTGGTGGAGATTAAACAGCCTGACAGATCACTGTTCCTCTAAGGACACGTTTTTATGCTAATCACAAACAGGACCATTCGCCTCTCCGTCCATCTCCCTCTCATGGAACTGAATATGGCAGGAAGGACAATGAAAAGTTACTGACAGCTGGGGTCAGAAGACCCACTCTAGCAATCAAGTTCACGATGCATAATGAGATTCCCATGCCTCCTTAAGTCAGATCCAGATCATCCGGTTTTGTATTCCGCTCGTATTTGCATAACATCTTTACACATAGTCTGTAAAGATGCATTTGTTCCCATGCTGGCTGTTGCTCACTCTTTTAAGCATCAGCTGTCTCTTCTAAAATCTGTGTCAGGACCTCAGCTACCAAACATTAAAAAGGTGGCCTTTGTCTGCTGCGACTGTCGTATGGCAGGAGGCTTGCATAGCTCAACATTCAGCCTGGCCTGGCTTAGGGCTTCAACTCCGGCCACGAGGGCCACTGACCCTGCAGGGGCAAAAGCACTGATCTGGAGTCAAAGCGACTTGGGTTAAATGTTTATCTCTGACTTGCATCAGTTGTTTGACCTTCCCCAAGTACTCGATGCTTCTGGACCACCTTTTCTCACCTGTTAAATTGGAGACAGTAATAACATACAGGATTCTGAAGTCATGCAGGACAGCGTAAGTGGAGGGTGCACACTGCGAGAATGGCATTATCCTAGGAATCAATACTCATGAATCGAGATAGAAGGCAGTGTGTTTTGGCTGACAGTGGAGATTTTTACACAATGGGGATGCAGAGGAAGATAGAAGGAAGACGAGGATGAAGAATGGGATGGGATGTCCACCGGCCCGCCCAAAGCCTGGAAAGGCCACTAGCCCCACACACCCAGTGTCCACCTGGGATCGAGACCCAGCTGCCTGATAATAAGATCTCACAAGGATGCAGAATTGTTGCAGAGGGCACATGTAAAATTACGAAGGCCCAACGCCCGTCTCAAAAAAGTTGCAAGCCAAAGACATTTCTACAGGGTCAAATAAGAAGAATTTGAACAGATGTGTGTTTACATGCGAGACGACTAAAGGACTCTTACTGATGTTACTCTATGTCGGCAGGTGAGGCCAATGGGTCAATGGGATGTAGGTATTTAAATATATATAATCTCATTTGTACTCTCTAACTGGTAGGACCTGGGGAGGTCAAAGTTACAACTCCATATAAAATATTTAGGTTACAGTTACACAAAATAAATTCACAGATTCTTTCTACCCTCTCACAAGAGTCTTCCTTGGCCCTGGGGGCAAGCGGTTCCCAAATGTGGCAGACACAGGGGAACTCATCAGGAAACAGCACAAACCAGTGTCGGGGAGCACCGTCTGGAACACTCCCAACATGTGCACTCTCTGTGATTCCGCCACAGTATCAGCCGTGAGCCAAATCTACCCAGGATAACTCCAGTAGCGTGTCCGATAACGGCTGGGGAAAGCACGCACTCCAAGTTCTCATGGAGAAGAGAGCTTTATGAATGAGACGTCGGGAATCAAGAGGGCTGCTACTCACACGGAGATTACTCAGATTAACCCCATGCACCTTAATATCGAAGTTCAGAAAATGTGGTCGCCGTGCCCGAGACATGCTCACTCATCACTGTGAAGACATCGTTTGTGCATATAGCACTTTTCACGGAAAAGGCCACTGTCTTAGCTCAGAAGTCAGAATGTCTTCCTTCTCATTGCTATCCATGGTGCACTGTAATGATTCTAATCATCTTCCCCAAAAGTGTGCTTGGGGTAATTCTGTTGCTGGGATTTGTAAATCAAATTGGCACAATCTACATGGTATCAAAGCCCTGCATGCTATCACAAAAAGAATCCCAGGGGGAAAAATTGGCAAACTGGGTACATACAAAGGTAACAAAGCAGCTGAGCCCCATTTAGCCCTGGCCAGTTCTGAGTTGTTCTTTTTCATTGTTGAGGGTTTCCTGTGACTAGCGTTATAAGTTAAGGCAGGTTCCAAGGATGAATTTGGTGACGATGAGATAACACCAGAAGCATAAGGCTAATGGGAAATTAATCTTTTACTAAAGGAAAACTCTGTTCCACTGTTGTTCAATATCACATCTCCAGAAGACAAGTCTTCAGGACATTCACCGGTGTTATGCCTACCGCATAGGAGAACATTCCATTCTCTTTGTCAGCACAGAGTTTGTGGTCAAGAAACATCAGTTCAGCTGGGAGTGAACTGATGCCATCTGGCCA